>NW_009258499.1:34929-72887 GCF_000687185.1 Egretta garzetta | reverse complement strand
GCTTTTGCTTTCCCTGTTAAACTGTCTTTGTCTCAGCCCACGAATTCTCTCACTATTACTCTTCTGATTCTGTCCCCCATCCCACGAGGGAGGGGGAATAAGTGAGCGGCTGCATGGTGCCGAGTTGCCAGCTGGGGTTAAACCACGGCACAGGCTGAGGGGTTTTTATGGTTATGCTTTGTTAGATGTGGATTTTTGTTTGAAGCTTCCTAAGCATCATCTGTTTGTTTTGAGTTATCCAACATGAAAAGATAGCAGTTTTGCAGCAATCAAGACAGTTTTCAGATGCTTTTTTTGGACTCTGATAATTGAAAATCAGCTTTGTTTCAGCACTTCAAAATCAGCTTTGATTGTGGAATGGTGGCTTTGCTATCTCTTTGAAATGGTTTTGAAATAATAAAGTTCTGCATGTGACATCATTATTAAATACCTTACTGAAGTAACAGGGATGAGGAAAGTTGATCTCGGAATAACTCCGTTCCACTTCATATTATTTTTACAAGCTGTTTATTTTCTGTAAGAAAATTACATTTAGTTATATTTTAAATCTTTTAATGTAATTTTCTTCCCACTCTTCAAGGAGTGTAGCCCAGCCAGATGTATTATGGAGTGCCCAGTCAATCTAGGTTCTATACAGTATATGGAAATAATGCAACATGTGCAATGAAAAATAAACATTTCTCTTGTAGTGGTGAAAAGATAAGCAGTCACTTTGCTTCATTCAACAGAAATACTGTTGTAATTACAAAAAGGTGTCTGAAGGAGCTTTTGCCCAAAGGTCCAGTAAGAAACCCTACATAGCTGTAAACTGTAAGAGGAGCACTGGGAAGCTATAGACAACTTCATGTTTGTCTTCACAGAAAAGATGTTCTTCAGGGAAGCATTAATGCACACTACTTCTTGCTTTTCTATGGCCCCTCCCTAGGGTATGCTTCTACTCTGCATTTTGTGCCATTCCTTTTTTCATCACAAGGAGTTTCATAATTTCAGTAAGTAATTATTTTATGCCCTTCACATGGAAAATGCTGTTGTAGCCTTGAAAGAATGAACCGAGAGCCTGGCTGACCAACAGAGGTTTTCTGTATTTCAGAGAGTCAAGGTAAAGCTGAGAAACAAACTCTTCAGGCATTTCTTTAACCAGTTAATGGAGAAATATAAAAAATTACAAACATTTTTAATAGAGGTACTCCTTTTAGTTAAAAAAAAAAAAAAGTGTCATTGCTGGTAAATTCCAAACTGACACAAACTGCTGCTTTCCGTATTTGTGCTTACACAGAATAGACTTAAACCCCAAATCTCTATTGCACTTTTTTACTCTGATATCCCATGATGTGAGGTCCCTTCCAACCCTTGTGATTCTGTGATTCTATGATTCTGTGAAGACTACAGGTGCCACAAAAGCTGTAGAAAGCAATGCTCTTTTTGGATCTAAGTGAGCTGCTCACTTTATGAGCCTTGTGATTTACTTTTGAGTTGGGCTACGGGCCAGAATTATACTAGGCATATAATGAGGACATTTTTTTTAGCATTCAGAACTTTGAATTTGTTCCCTGGCTAAGCTACAAATGCTGGTCAATAGATTCATTCTAATGTAAGATCTTATTGTGCTGGTCCTATCTTTTTACTCCATTGTTTCTCATTGATTAAGCAGCTCTTGCATTTTACAATAATGTAATAATACAATCCAAAGTGCCTCAGGAGGCCTTCATATGAAACTTCATATGAAAGGCGATGAACAAGCTTACTTTGATTCATATTTATTTTCTTTTTCATTTATAAGTGATTTTCTGCATTCAGCCTGTGTTTCTCTTTCCTGTTCATATACAGAAAGTTTTTAGAAGATTGTTCAAATAAGCCTCTTACACAATTAGAATCCTGCCCTTGGTGGCTGCCATTCTCAAGCAGCACATCCTCTGCTGATTGCATTATTGTTCTCCCTCCAGTCACTCAGTGATAGATCAGTTTATTCATACCAAATCTTCCATTAAGGCCTAGTTCTGCTAATTTACAAATTTATTTGTATTCGTCTTATCGATTATAAAACTGCAGTCAGTATATAAACTGTATAAGCAGGAAAGCTCAGGCCCCTCTTGTGGTCCAGGACAGACTATTATAACCAGAATTTATTAATCCATTAGCTGAAGAAAATACAGGTTGGTTTAAAATGGCTATGCTTTTCCATCATGTGCAAAGTCTTTATCTCTGTCATAAAAGGGAGCATAATCTTACCCTGTATGCAAGTAGAATATGAAGTCAGAAGACAGAATTCCATTCCCATACATGCAGAATTAACTGGAGATTCCTATAAACAGTTTATTCGTCCTTCTCTGCTATTGCTGTACTCCATGCCTTTAGTGGTGGGCCACATGATAAAACAGTGTCCCCTGACTATCAGACATATTTCTAAGAAAAGGAGAGGAAAAAAGTAGTTCCAAGTCCTCTCCAGTCATAAACTTCCATTATATTTAAGGCTTGACAGAATTATGAGTTCATCTAATATGATCTCCTGAGCATCAGAACCCATTAAATATCACCCAGATACATGGAGCCCAATTATTTTAATTAGACAAGAGCACTTCAGTCGTCAAGAGACTAAACTGTAGTGTGCCACAGGCATAGACCAAAATAGACAAAGATATCATCAAAGCCTGAGGCTCTTGCAATAACAAGGAATTTCTAGGTGAGAAGTGCCCCCCAAATTCCTGGAGATGGTATGTAGCTCCTCCACCAACTTTGGTGAGAGGAAAATTTGACTTCTTCAGATTTGGTGATCAGTTTAATACTGCCCTGAGTATGAGAGTATGATATACTCAACGGGAACCTAAGGAAAGGAATCACAGTTGGCTAGAGAAGGTACTTTTTTTGGAGCTGTTTTTCTAAGTCTATGTGCTAAAATCAATTTACAGTAAGCTGTGGATATTTTAAATCATGCACTTTTTTTTTTTTTTGCTTTTCATCTACTGTAAAATGTCATTCTTCTCTTTCCACAGGTGAAGAAATTTGAAGCCCAGGTAGCTTCAGGTCTGGAATCCGAATATTGAATGAGTGACAAAGTCGAGTCTTTGGTATTGCTAATACAAAAATCCCTAGCACCCTTTCAGGGGACTGTTTGATCTAGCAGTTTACAAGGACTAGGATTTAGTTGATAAATCCTAAAATCAACTACCAATGTGATTTTAAAATCAACTCCTATTTTACTTCAGCCCTTGATTTAAAATGGGTCTCACATGCTTGCAATTTTAGCTCATTTCTATTTCAGACAAATTGGTAAAATTGGGACCATTTATCTTCTGCAAAACATTGGTTTACAAATGCCAGTCTGAGCTGGTTTACATTCATAGAGACAAGTTTTATCCTCTCTAGTTCCTAGGTCCGAGTGTCCAGCTTTGACTTATCTTTACAAGGAAGACCTTGATTTTATCCTAGTTTTCTCTAATACAATTTCTCTGACTCAAATACAGCTTTATTCTGCTATCTGTGTTCTCATGTTAGATTACAGAGACCAGCAGCCTCCATTCCTTTATCAGGTAACTACCTCTTTTCTCTACTGCCTCACTCCTTTTTTTCTCAGACTACATATGACAGATTTTAAATGGTGAACTACTAGGTAAGCCACAGAATAATAAATCAAGCCAAAACACTGAAGGCACTACACATTCAATATAACATTTGCAATGTGCATGTACAAAAGCCATTTTCCAGATGCCTGCATGATGCAGAAATCAGGGAAAAGATATACCCCACTTAAATTAAGGGATACAGAATTTGATCACATAATGTGAGGCTTCCCGTAATATTCCGTACATGTAGCAGCCCAAAATAATGAAGTTTCTAGCTCAGTTAAAGTTGAAGAGACTCACATGTTGTTGTCTAACATTATTTTACCAGCTAGTTCTCAGTGATTATGGAAGTAAAGGAAAAAAAACATTTATTCGTCTACCTGTTGAACCAAGCACAAGTAATTGATTTGCTCTCCTTATAAAAAGTATTTGTTTTGCTTTTGCTAGTCCTATGAACTAATGTGTTCCATGTTATTAAAAATGGAAACATTCTCTAGATTGTTTTATCCACTCACTGCTGACAGCTGAGTTTCATATAAGTCACCAGATGAATGAATTGCAGCATTGTAAGATATTGGCAATGGAAATAACGTACCCTGACAGCAACACATAGCTTGTTAATTGTACAGTGCTATTCTGGGGTAAACGTTTTATTAAAACATCAACATTCTACCACATCTTAAAAAGTCCCAAGTTTTTACCATTCATTTTAAACCACATAAAACATTATCAGAAAAAAACCTACAAATCCAAAAAGAATTTTGGTCAGCCTGAGAAAGCCTGTCATATTTTAGCAGTGAAACAACTTGCTTAGCTACTGAAGCATAATGTGTCAACAAGATGGAATTCCACTTTCTAAAGCCTAGAGTGCCCACTCAGTAGAAGAGAGCAATACATGATTACTGCTTAGAGCTTATGGTGCAATGCTAGCAACTCAGCATTTAGCAATAATAGCAAATGTCTCTCTCATTTTCATTCCCCTTGAAAAAAATCCCTATATATTATTGTGAAACACTCCTGCTGCGAGTTCGTTTCTTAATCTCAGCAATATCTTCAGCTATTACCTTATCCATGGTAATACCTTTCTGGTGAATTTTCTTAAAAGCAAAGATTTAATGACATATGGAACAAGGACAGATACCTGAAATGTAATAACAAAGAGTAACCCTTCAATTTTACTACAGGTGCTAGGTATCAGCTATCTCCTATTTCCATTTTACTGTTTCACAAATGACATAAAGGTCTCAAGGTCTTTTCATTTTTGAATTATTCCTCTGTTTTTCAAAAACATGGAGCCTCTTATTTCTGCTCCTGCTTCAACTTTCATTCCCATCTTAAAACTGAGACAAAAATTCAGATCATTGTGCACACAGCCCTTCTTCACCCATGACCTTTTATTCATCCGATTATAAAATTAAAAAGATTTTTTTCAGTGCAAATATCTTCAAAGATTGTCTTGAATTACCACTACTCATCTTGACTATCTTTATATCTTCAAGTATTTTAAAAGTGGCCTATTTTCTCTTTACATACATTCAAGGTTTTCCTGGTACTGCTAATGAAGAAGCAAAGCATGCCTTGAACCAAACATTTATACCTACATCTCTGTTTGAAAATAAACTCTTTTAGGTTAGTCAAACTTTCAAGCATTTTGATCAGGCAATATATATGGAACAATGTGCCAAAACCAGACACAAGAGGAATAGAAATTGCACAAAGAAAGTACATGCTGATCATTACAACACACTGCATTAGGGCTGAACTTTACAACAAAAGACTTATAACTGCCAGATGGGGAAACTGCTTTTTGCTTCTAGACTGGGGTACATTTACAAGCTATTATGCAATTTCATATATATGAATTAGTTCTGAACCAGTACTTGAAAGCTAGTTCCAGTCCCAGAGGATGTGTAAGTGCATGCACATAGCACTCCAACAGAGATACAAACCTCTAAAATAAACAACCCCACTCCAGAAGTTTAGAAGGACACACCCAACTATCAAAATCATAATTTGAATTATCAAACCTAAGTGAATAGGAACTTGTTGCTTGGAATTTTTATAATTCAGATTTGTCTCCTCAAAACAAACTATTTTTCCATATTATTCAGGGTTTGCCTACATGAATCTTACTGTACTTAACAAAGACATCGCTGAAGATGAAACATGAATGCTAGGAAATGCATAAGCAGGAGATAATTAATACAAAAAAGAGCTTTGCAAACAACAGGAATGTGTATCGCACTTCTTGTGTAACTATTTTAGAGTGTCCTCTATTCTATTAAGCTTTCTGAAAAGGCAGACAATTATTAATTCTACAAATATGCTGCAATTGCTTTTGACATGTGCTTCCTTAGACATGGAAGAAGAATGCAAGAAGAAATCAATAGGAAAAAATTGCTGGGAAGAGTGAAATTGCCTTAGGGATTTTGTTCTATGTAATACAATGGCCTAGGAATGCTATTTCTAAGGAAGACATGGTATATTTATCTATTGATTTTTCAGAGACCTCTTGCAGTCTGCAGCCTTAAAATTTCACCTGTCCTAGAAGGGAACACATCTTTTGTGAAATCTTGATGTTCTTCAATGGCATTATGCTAACAGAACAGTAAATAGATGTAAAAAAGGTGAAATAACCCTCAATTTTGTGCAGGGCTATAAAACTCCCTTTATCATTGCACATTTAATATGCTACGGTTGAGTACTCACTTGTGGACTGGATTTTCACATTAGGGGATCTGAATGAAGGACCAGAAAAACATCAATTATGACATCTTGTTCCTAAGACCATTTAAATTGTCGACCAGACTTTAAGATAGTTTAGAGTGGTCTTAGGACCTCCATGAACCTGGCTATTGCATCAAAAGTCAGGTGTCCTAGCAAGGGGTTATCAAACCACAAAGTATCTCTGGAAATGCATTCTTCTTGCTTATATAGACTATGCTAGGAATGAGTAAACTCAAGGGGAGAAGACTGACAGAGGTTCTGCCCCCGATCTCCTATCTCACCTATCTCAGCCCATCCCAAGGGACAGGTCAACTGATATTGCATGCCGCAAAACTTTTATACGGTTGTGGAGCAAGGGCTGCGATGTAATCACACGTTAGTCAGGTATCAACCCACTGAAAGATATTGACAGTGGATGTTTTGCAAGACAGATGAGCTGTATGTGTACAAACCAAGGCATACTTTTTAATAAAAAAGTAGTATAGTCCCTTTTGAAACTCCATTCTAACCTGCTTTTAACTCCAACCTTTTCTTTAATATGTAGGAAATAATATGACAGTATAATATAAAACAAGACAAAGATGTTTTATTCATAGAGCTTTTGCGTGCCTTGATTACCACAGCTTTTCCTATACCCAGGGCAGCTGGTACAATATGTACTGTCTTCTATGTTTTGTTGCTGTTTTCTTGTATTAAATATGTCAAAATTTTATATCTGAGCAATAAAAGTTAGTAACATAGGTCTGAAGCACAGTAATGAAGGTAGAACAACAGTGTATAATGGTAATATCTTGGTAAATCAATTAATATGTTTATGGCTAATGATAAAAAATATGAAAGATAGGCAAAAGTGAGGACAATCAGTGGTACCACAACATGGCTTTGGGTGAGGACTATTCATAACCATTAAAAAGATATCTGCATGCTACTTTTCAAGTAAAAATAAATCTCTCTTCTTGTCCTGTTTCTTTGCCTGAAAGCCTCAATAGATAGCAGTGTCTGACCGCAGAGGGTACATATGAGGATAATTAAATTTAAATCTCTCTCCTCATCTTTTTGGTACAGTTCTATCTAGATATTTTCCAGGCTGTTTCTGGGCCCCACATATTGCTGTTTCCAAATTTCCTGAGACAAAGCAAAATCCACCATCTTCAAATTCCCCAAAGGCCCTTTTAGAGACTTAAGAGCACTCTTCTTGGAGACTCACGTTTAGCTTTGACACCGATAGCAATGACTTTGCAAAAAGAGATTCTAGTTCCTCATTTCACATACCAGAGAAAGAAACTGAGGAAGGCAAAATATCTGTATCTTAGCCTCAGTCAGTTACCTGTTCACTTTTCAATGCTCTTTCAGATTTTGTTGGAGTCCTCACATGTTTGGGACTGCCTCACACAGTTTTCTCTCTGGATAATGGAATATTTATTCTGCTTCAGTCTCTGGTGGCCAGCTTATTCTGTTTGTTCCTCCTGCCTCTCCATTTCTAAAATGGCTGCTTAAAACCCTTTTCATTTACTGTCTTGACTTTCTCTTGAAAACCTAGCCCTCCTCCCTCCCTTCATCCATCTCATCAGTTAATCAAAATCCCCATCTACTTGACAGTTGTTAGCTACCCTTATACTGCAGTTCAGACCTGAACAATCAGTTTTACTGTGCAGTAGACAACTATTTCTCTACAAGGGCTTTTGGATGAATAACAGACCTCTGATGTTAGATGTAACTTCTGCTGCAAACAATATGTTATCAATTCCGAACTTTACCCAAAGACCTCTGTCACATACCCCAAAAGAGATTCTACATACCTAAAGTACAGCTTAAAGGATGACCCTTTCTCAGAATCTGTAACAGAACAGGGTGAAAACATGTGCCTTTGAATCTTCCTTTGCACCATGACAAATGATAACCTCAAGGAAGGTTTGCCGCAGAATGTTTCCTGTGGTAAGGGTGCTAGCACTGAAGTCAGCTGCCGGTGAGAAAGCTGGCTGAAGGTAAGGATATTCATAGAGGATATCCAGATTCATGTTGCCTTCCTTATTTCTTTGCTTACCAGCTTCAACAAGGAATATGTTTCTAAATGTATTGGGTTTACATGGCAAGGTTTTGGTAGTAGAGGGGAGGCTATAGGGGTGGCTTCTGTGAGAAGCTGCTTGAAGCTTTCCCTGTGTCCAATACAGCCAATGCCAGCTGGCTTCTAAGGCAGACCTGCCACTAGCCAAGGCCAAACAAATCAGCAATGGTGGTAGTGCCTCTGGGATAACATATTTTAAGGGAAAAAACCCTGCTGCAGAAGAGTACCTGGAGAGAGGGAAGTGAGAGGATGTGAGAGAAAACAGCCCTGCAGGCACCAAGGTCAGTGAAGAAGGAGGGGGAGGAGGTGTTCCAGGCGCCAGAGCTGAGATTCCCCTGCAAGCCCGCAGTGAAGACTGTGGTGAGGCAGGCTGTCCCCCTGCAGCCCATGGAGGCCCACCATGGAGCAGATCTCCACCTGCATCCCAGGGAGGACTACACACGGAGCAGGTGGGTGCCCAAAGGAGGCTGTGACCCCCTGGGAAGCCCACACTGGAGCAGGGTCCTGGCAGGATCTGTGGACCTGTGGAGAGAGGAGCCCAGGCTGGAGCAGGTTTGCTGGCCGGGCTGGTGACCCTGCGGGGGACCCACGCAGGAGCAGTCTGGTCCTGAAGGACTGCACCCCATGGAAATTATGGACCCATGCTGGAGCAGTTTATGAGTGTGAGGAGTCCTCCCCCTGAGGAGGAAGGAGCGGCAGAGACAGCGTGTGATGGACTGACCCCAACCCCCATTCCCCATCCCCCTGTGCTACTGCAGGAGAAGAGGTAGAGAAAATCAGGAATAAAATTAAGCCTGGGAAGAAGGGAGGGGCGGGGCGAAGGTGTTTTAAGATTATGGGGGTTTTTATCTACTCTGATTTGATTGGTAATAAATTAAAATAATTTCACTAAGTTGAGTCTGTTTTGCCTATGACAGTAACGGGTGAACAACCTCTCCCTGTCCTTATCTCGACCCACGAGACTTTCAATATATTTTTCTCTCCCCTGTCCAGCTGAGGAGGGGAGTGATAGAGTGGCTTGGTGGCACCTGGCATCCAGCCAAGGTTAACCCAGCACACTGACCTAAGCTGTACAGGTAAGTAGTGCAAGGCATCTTTCACTACCTTTATTGGGATGGACAAAAGGGATATTCCTCATCTAGGGCCTTTGTTTGAGCTTGTAAATCATTGTGTACGCTCATCAGAGAACCCAGACCTCTGAAGTGGATGTCCCTGGATTCCATAAAGAAGAGTGGAAGGCCTTCACACTAGAAAAGGCCAGGTTTTATCTGGGAAAAAAAGCACCATAGTTTAACTTTATTAATAGAAAACACTCAAAGTGACTACAGAAAACTGAATAGAAATAAATAGCTTTCCTAACTGAGCTAGTGTCCTTGCAGGTGGGTCCTTACCTTCAGCCAGCTTTCTTACCAGCAGCTGACTTCAGTGCTAGCACCCTTATCACGGGAAACATTCTGCGACAAATCTTCCTTGAGGTTATCATTTGTCATGGTGCAAAGAAAGATTCAAAGACACATGTTTTCACCCTGTTCTGTTACAGATTCTGAGAAAGGGTCTTAATGTTACCAAAATTTGGCTCTTGCTTCTCATTTCAGCCTCAGTGAATTGTACCCCTTAATGTTCAAGACGCCACATAATCCAAAACAAAGAGTGAGGTTAAACCCAAAGCTGCAGATCTGGTCACTAGCAAGCACAGCACCAAGTCCTTAAAAGGAAACAGAGCAGTTTGCTAAACCAGGCAATACATCAATCCTTTATGCTATCTACACTTTATTTAGAGGGCATTTGCAGATTCAGAATGATGATGAATGAAGCTGCAAAACACAGTTTGATTTTCATCAGTTCAAGGCAGAGAGCAGAGTAAAAATTATTTGTGATTTTATCTTTTTTAAGCAATCCTTAATAGTTAATCCAGAGGCATTTCTTATTGTTTACTCAGCCTTGTTTCTTATTACTTTCCCACCTTCTGCTTTATTTTATAGCCCTATGTCTGCTCAGTGAGTCCGGGGAGTGCTCTGTTTTACATGCACCACTGCATGGACAGATAGGAAGTTTTACCAAGGTCGACAGATGCTAACCTACTCACAGAAGACAAGTTACTGCAACTTCCTACTTCGGCAAACAATTATTCTTTCATGGTATCAGTTTGGGCAACATCAAAACTGCAATAAAAAGTGCATTTTCCACAAGACAGACAACAGCAAGAGCATGATAATATTTTACAAATATAGGTATTTTCTCTTCTCTCATAGCCTGCGTGGAATTCAGTAATAACACCAACCAGGGGAAGAGTCACTTAGTACAAACATCCGTTAGTCACTCTAACCTGACATTTAATAGGTTGTTTTATATAGATATTTCTCTCTACATATTTCTACTTCCCCCAAAGCTTGGTTCTTGTAAGGTACCTGTTGTTACTACTGCCCAAAAAAATCACTGATCCATACGATCTGACCTCTTAGCAAAAATATTTTCAAGTGTCATCTGGTTTTTGTTTTCCAGAAATCCGCCATTAGTTGTGCATTCCCCCTGCTTAAAAGCAATTCTTATGAGAAAACTAAAATATTTCTGTATTTCTTTTCATCATGTATCTTACAATGCATAAGCAATGTTACTGCAGTATCACAGACTGGTCATTCTCTCCTTTTTCTATGACTTATAAAGAAAGCTGGTGTTAATAATAATGAATGGTTTGCTTAAGATCCTGCTTGTTTTTTTCTGAGTGCTAGGAGAAGAAATTCAAAGCACATTTGGATTGTCATTTGCACAGCTCAATTTCTTACTGTAACTACTCAGCAACTTCTTAAACCAAATAAAGCAAAGAATTCTGGAGTGGATGTAGGCTACACGATGAAGTCATCATTCCTAAACCATGGTGCTATATTTAAATTGTATATTGAACTGCAGTAGCCCACTTTGGTATGAAGGGCAATTCAGAGCCACTGATGGAAAAGGAAAAAAACATTTCCCGTCTTATTCTAACAGTGTACAATATCAATTGTTTCCCACACCACTAGTAGGAAAATGTATATTCTTACCCCACAGCCTATTCCGGTGCCTGGTTCACATACAATTTTCCTCACACCTGGTTCAGGAAGCAAACCCGCTCCACAGCCAGGAGTTGGACACAGCACTCCTCCCATCTGCAGCACGCACTCCTCCGCCCCATAGAGCTGATAGCGGCTGTACTACAATACAACAAACCGGTGTTAAATTTCCAACAGCACACAAAAGAACCTCCACAAACTTTGAGCTTGAATCTATCCCACATAATCAAGTCAACCATCCTAATGTCTCACCTGCTAAGTTTGGGTTATTTGTCAAAAGTCTAAAACTTTGCAATGTCATTAAATAGGGCGTCACTCCACTCCAACTCACATCATATGCATCATTTTTTGACTTACAGCTATCATTTTCACCACCAGAAAATTGTGGGGGATATTAAAATCAAGAAAACAGCAGACTGTTTCTGTAAGTAACCTCAAGAACTCTTATATTGCTATAAAAAATTACCATAAACATCATAAATACAGTCCAACAACAGATACTGATAAATGCTTTATACAGATTGAAAAGAAACCCACAAAACCCCCCAAGGATCTGTAGGTAGAAGTACAGTATAATGTTTTAGAGCTAAAGGTTTGTAAAAATTACCTAGCCAACTTTATTTTCAAAATAAATTTCTCTGATAATAATAATTCTCTGATATATGTTTATTTCAATGCTAAATGCCGTTTTTTTCCAGGAAATGTTCTTAGTTTTTGCAGTTTTCATCTAGTTCCATCCCGATAGCCTAAAAGGCTATGGGAATGCCTCAATTTTAATGATGGTGGCACTGACACACAGCAATATTAAATAACATTCTCACTGTATCCTCACTGACAAAAACGCCCACTGTAAAATGACTGATGCCACTGCAATAACTTTCCCTGGTCTAACCTACCCTGCTTTCAGACAGAGCTAAGCTGAGCAAGTACAAATCATGCTGCGTACATGTAAATCACATCCACTATAAAGTTCTGCGTTGGTGCAGTTCCACGCTAGTGGCTGTACAACCTGTGTAAACCAGGCTTCAGATCCCCCTATAAATCTGGCCTACTGTAGAGTGAAATAAATGAAAGCATTTGGTCCTAACAGCCCCAAAGAAAAAAGGAAAATCCAAAAGGCCAAAGAAGAAGGGAGTAGTATGAATTTTCTCTGCAAGCAGAATGACTTTATGGCGTGCTAAAGGAACAAAACAGAGCTTTATGTTAGAGCACTCACAAGAGTATCTAGTGCTTCATAAACTTTGGTCCCATAACTGCTCATGAAAATCCTGTTTCCTTTTCTTTGGGGGGATAACAAACAAAAAAATTCTCTCCCCAATCTGAAATCAAAGAAATCCCACATGGAAAACTGAAGCAATAGGACCAAAACCTCATACACAAAGGATACAAAGAAGAATTTCAAATTACAAAGACAGAGGCTCCACTTCACATTTTCTGCCTACATTTAAGAAGATTCTTCTGCAAATGTTGCCATAACAGGTCATGTTACACTGTCTTTTTAAAAATAGTATGCATCTTCTTAAAACACTCTAATGCATAGGCATAAAAGTGTTGCATCCCAGGAAAAAAAAAGTTTACCAAACTGAAAATATCCACGTTTATCAATTAAAAAAAAAAAATCCAAGCAAACTCCCCTACAAAAGAAAAGCAAAATCCAGAAGGAAAGAAAGCCATCAAAAGATCATTGAGTGTGTGAACGGCAGCCAAAAATCCTGAATTAAGGATCTTGGATCTGGAAGACACCAGTATTTTGAGAAGTGTATAAGACATGGCTGCAAAGTCTCCTTGAATGCAGGGGCTCAACAAGTCAGCTGGTGTTTTTCTATGTTATTATTATGCTCAAACTGAGAGTAATGGCATAAATATTTAATGTTGGACTCTGTCAATTTTCAGTAAAGTTTGTGATCCTTGCACTAAATACATGCTGAGTGCTCTGAGTTGCTCTGCTGGCCTTTGACAGAAATATGCGTAATCACAGCTGCAAAACTCTCTGCTGACCTGATTTTTCTTCAGGGCAGAGACTGGACCTGAAGGTGAGGAGGGCAATTGTCTTACCCCGTTAAGAGGGAACATTGTGCTGGATGTGGGGCTGTTAGCAGCTTCTCATTACAGAGGCAAACACCAGTGACACAGGAGCTGAGATTCTGTCAGCATTAGCATTATAAATTCTCAGCTGAAAGAAAGGATATGCTTTCCAGTCATTAACATAGCATAAAAGGGCATGGAGAGAGTCCTCCTGTCTCCTCTCCTTTTTTTTTTTTTTGATACACAAAAATGGAAGATAGGTAAAATGGGAATCAATCTGCATTGTTAGAGGAAGTTGCAGAAAGGAAATGTCCAGTCCACCTGCTGGCAAGGTGGACAAAGATGTCGTATTCTGTCCAACAAATTCAACATTTTATACTTGTTCAGCACAGGACTGATGCCAAATCAGTCCAGCACTCTCATCAGTGATTTTCACACTATAAAAGCCAAACAAATTATCAATTTGAAGACAGGAAAGATCCTACTACATGCTTGCATATCTTGGCATCTAGTTACCAGTTTTTACCTTCAGAGTCCAGACGCATTTATAAGACATAGTTTTCCAATTTCTTTTCCTTGTGCCTGTACACTAGCTCACTTAAAGCCCAGCAACCAACTAAAACACGTAGTAGCAGAACGTACACACGTTTGCTGCCGTAACACAGTTGTACATAACATAAGGATTTATATGCTGCATTCTGTAGCCTGAAACAAAACTAGTCGCTTTACATTAAGGATGCATTTATAAAAGGCTTGTAAAGGACAAAACCCCTCATGAATTATTAATTAACTATTTGCATATAGTGACAGATTATATCTATTAGAGGCCTTTTCTCCTATATACCACAGCCATACATAGCACACAGTACTGATGCAATCAACATGCTTAAAACAAGTCAATTTTCAAAAGCCCTTTAATGCCTTTGGACCCTGTGATGTGTTTTTGATCACATGTCTGGATATTTAAGGATATTCCAGCAACCACCACTGGTTTACTTTACCTCTTATTCTCACCTGGAGATTTAAAGTAGGATTCCTTTTAGTTTGGATTTCTCCAGTGATGATGCCTACAGTTGCACTGGTTGCTTAGACTCCCCTTATAATTAACAGGAGAATTAGGATGCAATTCATCTTTTCTCTTCTAGATGTGTGCATTAGCACGAGAAGAACTGAGCCCTGGAGTGCCCTGTTCTATTATCTATAAAGAGAGATGAGGCAATTTGCTAGATACTAACACCTGAAATGAGGTGACTCCCACAATAGGTGCTTCGGTTCAAATAATTCTGCTCCTAAGTCACCTGGCCTACGCTATTTTTGAAACCAAGATTTGGGTACCTAAATAGCTTAGACTGTGAACCACCTCACAATTTTAGCTCTTCAAATAAACTCTAACCTAAATGACTCATATGGGCTCCAAATATATTGAATGAGAAGAAACAAGATCCCAAGTAGGGAATTTGTGCTGACTTACATGCGATGTCTAAGATAGGTAGGATGAATCACCCTGTGGAAGTGCTATAGTTGAAGCTAAGAAAACTAAGGCTAGAAAACTAACATGTAACGAGCTGTCATTAAAAGATGAACTTAACTCTTCTGTACATTAAAAATATTTCATAATATCTATTACTCAATTATTATCAGTGTGCCTCCTATTTAGAGATGCACTCATCATGTGTAAAACAGTTCTGCAAGCTACAAGGAGGAAAAATATCTCCAATTATTTTTAGGAAAAACCTCTTACAAAGTTTAATATGGGGAACTTGACTGAACTGGCATCCATGGCACCTGATTTCAACTCCTGGCAGTAGCACAGCCTTCCTGTGGTTTTCACGTAAGTTACTTAATCTATGCTTCTCATCAGTTCCCCATTTGCAAAGAGGAAGAATGATACTTGCTGATTTCACTGTAGTGTTAAGAGGCAAAATCCATTAATAGTCATGAGGACATCAAATACTATGGTAATGGGGGCATAAAATTACACAAAAATCACCAGCCATCTACTGCTGCTAGAAATCAGCTTTTGAGCAAAACACGTCAGGCATTTATATGCTACTCTAATAAGGCCCTCAAAATACAGGTAGGTAAATAGTTGCTGGATTCATCATAGAACCATGTATTTCAATGCTTATTTGAAAAAAAAAAAAGTCCTGAAAAATATGATTTACTCCAAACCATGAGTGCTAAGACAGATAAAGGTATATGAACAAGGTAGCCATAAAACATTCCCATTTTTTTTTCTCTGAAAACTGCATCCTGTTGTAAACTTTTCCCTCAGTTTGTGAATTGTCCCAGTCAACTCAAATCTGTACTTTTCATGGAATAAAATTTTGAGCAGAAAAAATTCCCAGCTCTACTTATGGTATTTTAACCATAACATGAAATTCTTTCATGCAATCTTTCCTCATTAAGACTTGTCAGGGCCTTTAGAAGTGATTTTTATAAATGATTATAAATTATCATATGACATAGACACAGAGGCTGGATAATTGTAACCATTTATTCCCTGCTCCCCACTTTGAGAATGGGATGGTTTCCCTTGAGCCTTAGAATGGTACTGGATTTTCAGCCAGTGGAAATTCAATCATTTGATGTTGTAAAACAAGGGTAATACAAATGAAATAATTGGGCTGGAAAAGGAATAAAACAGGTTTAACTATGGACTGCA
Source organism: Egretta garzetta (assembly GCF_000687185.1). Classification (NCBI taxonomy): domain Eukaryota; kingdom Metazoa; phylum Chordata; class Aves; order Pelecaniformes; family Ardeidae; genus Egretta; species Egretta garzetta. The sequence continues at coordinate 56,798 of NW_009258499.1, read as the reverse complement.
GTCTTTTCAGTTACATTGAGATTCAGATACTAAGACAAAACTGAAATGCACCTTGATGCACAAAACTCTTGCAAAATGTACTTTGTGAACACAGTGATTCCTTGACATGTTATTTAAATTGCAAGTTATACTTTAATATCATAGAAACATAGAAAGGTTTGGGTCGGAAGGGACCTTAAAAGATCATCTATTCCAATGTCCCCTGCCACGGCACGTGGGCCTTGTTCTACTTTAATTTTGCCTTTATACTTTGGGCACAGTTTTCTTTATTTTCCATTTTTCCTCACACCTAAAAGCATCTGCTCAGTAGTAGCCTTGCAGGGAACTTTGGACAAAAGTTTAACACTAGATGTAAAGCCAAAATTTCTAATCTTTGAGAGGTAATTTGATTACTTGCTTCTTTTAACTGCATGTAACAGTCTCAGAGGAAAGAAAATCTACTTTCTGGAGTCAGATTGTTTTTACTGCTCCTATAAATCAAATAACCATCTGTGTGTTTCAAAATTAGATTGTGGAGGCTATTAGCCCATAATGTAGACTAAGCACTTTATTTATACATATTATACACATACAAAAATAAAAAGAATTAGTTCCATAATGTAATTAGGCAACTTAAAGGACAAACCCGTTAGTACTCATTGGACTAGTAAAAATACTTAGAAAAGAGACATCTAAAATATAGATTAAAAAGGAATGGACTGACATGGCTTTCCATGGAGCACCCTTAGTTTATTTTTCCTGAAATACTGGGCTCCTTTGCTGGCCAGTGGTAGGATGGGAAGAGCAAGTTCAGAGCATCTTGTCCTTCTTCTTCTCACAGGAGCACCACACAGGAGACCAGAAAGGGAGCCACCTACTAGAGGGCTGGATTATGCCTGACTTTGGAGAGTCACACAAAATTGGGTAAGGCAATCTCAAGAAAATACTTAGCTAAGAAACCTTTGACAGGACCAATGCAACACAATTCATGGATGAATTTAAACTGGAGTAAAAAGGGGGAAGAAAGGAAAGATTGCAGCTTGCAGAATGATATAAAAGAAAGCACAAAGCTAGGAGTATGAAAATAGAAAATAAAGAATACTGAGAAGACAGGACACCGGAGCAGTCTGTATTGGAAATCAAACTGAATATAGGCATCTTATTGATGCAATGAAGAAAGTGGACTAAGCACAGTGTATGGCTTGGCACCATATTTACAAACTATTGAAGTTTGTGATCTACCAGCAGGTATTTATGGGATCAGTCTGAATAGACTGAATGCTGGAGAGAAATATTCAGTTCCTTCCAACACTTGTGGAGCTCAAATCCACATTCCTTTCTCCCCTACAGGTAACAACCACCAAGGCTGTAACTGATGCAAGGAAATCTTTTCAGCTGATGCTGTTGTAAATTGTACAACTGAGATTCACTGAAGTAGATACTGGCTCCCAGGAACTCCACTTCTCAGGTCACAAGAGTGAATATATGCATGTTCCATGAAAGCAGATCAAAGCCATCCAAGGGAAGGAAGAAGTCGTATCTTCTACATCCACCTGAGACCCTAAACACTGGGGTTCAAATCCTCTCTCTGAATTTAATAAAAGCTGGGTGTAAAAGGATTTCTCTACTTTAAGAAGTACTCAAGTTTCTCATTGATAGTTGTTACAGAGATGTAAACAAATGGAAATTCGGGTTCTACACAAAATGACATATTTTTTTTGTTTTGACAGGAAAAGAATATCCTTTAAATTAGTTTTGATGACAAGTACTTTCTCCTTTCTTTCTCCCCATTTTTTATTTCAGCTGTTGAACCAAAAATAAATTACCTTTACTTGTCTAGCGCACAGACAATTTAAAAAAGGAGTAAGAAAGTAGAGATGCCCTGCCTATGACAAGAACTCAAGAAGAGTAAAGTTCTGACAATCCAGGAGAGACAAAGCTGGGGAACGCACATGGGTTCCCATTTCCTCTGAAGTCAGGGAAGAAGGCAGTTAGGAGACACTCAAAGCATATATAGCATGGGAAGAAAAGAGAAGCACCGCTCTGGTCATATGAAATTGCAAGAGTGTAAAGTTTGTTCTGTAGTTCCAGCTTTAAAAAAAAAGTTGTGTACAGTAGCTCAATTTTAGACAGAAAGCTATGGGATGGTGATGACAAATTCAAAAGGTGAGTCAAATGAGACAGATATCAGATATTAGACAGAAAAGTGGAAGAAACTGAGAGATGCATGTAGGTATTACTCACATTGAGTAGTAGCTGAAGCCAGGAGACTGGGTTGGAAAGCAGAGAGCTGTAAAGAAGTATACTAGTAAAGATACAGATTTCAGAATACTATCCAAATAGCTTTGGTTTAGTAATTATGAACTGGAGAAATTATTCAGTGAATTTTTTTCTTTTTTTTTTAACTGCATGTGAATTATTGAGAGGCAACTTACATTTTTTCTAAGTGCAGTTATCAAAAATCTTGACCCACAAATATTTCAGAAGCACTTTGTTGATCATATTTGACAGTTTCCTCCACTAAACTCAGCTGATTAATTAGAATTGTCATATGACATTCCTTTTGCCTGAATGGGTAAAATTATATAATTTAGTTTAAGACTGACTTTATATTAATATTCTGTAAGACATATACTTAAAAAAAAATCCCTCTAGCAAGTATTGCAAGCAAAAAAAAAATCAAAAGGACATTTCCCTTGCCTCACACATGTATTGTATACAAATTCCTTTAAAGCCTCAATTAATGTTAAATTATTTCTGCCCAAACTGTGTTCTTTTAATACTATATTTCCCTATCTCCTAAAGTTACAACTCACAGCAAAACCTAGTACAAGCCCACACCACCTTTGAACAGCATAGGGATGTGCATCTGCAGATTTTCAAAACAGAGTATTCCTTTGCATAAGTTTTCCCCAACTGGCAAGGAAATGTGAAAAAAAAAAAAGTGTCCCCATTCAGGCTTGCTCAGATTCCAGGGATATAAACACCCACAACATTTCTAAAGAAAAAGTGAGCAGTGTTATGAGTTGCAGTAGCAGCTGATAGGAAAGATCTGTTAAAACTGATCATTCCCCTGTCAAAATATCAAGAAACTGGCCAATACATTCTGCAAAGTTGTCAGAGCAGATGATATAGCAGAGAAGCGTGGCTATACATTACTTAGCTGCTTCTTTTCCTGCCACTAGCATGTCAATCTGCTTCATCTCTGCTGTGACCTGTTGGGGGCACTCAGGTATAGCAGCAGATTGCTCTTGCCTTATTTGTTTTCCTTCCAGCCTTCAGATGTAGCTGCTATTTTATTCATGAATCACAATATTCCATTTAAACAATTAAACAAGATTTTTTTTATCACTTTGGGGAGAAGAGGGAAGTTTCTCAGAGAGTCATTAGGGAGACTCCACAACAGTTCAGTGCAAGTCATCTTGCTATGGTGGTACATTGTGGTGTTTAGGTCTGAATTAAAGTGTTCTCTCTGCTGTCTCTGGCACTGGCTTGTTGAATTACCTGCCATCCACTGTATTTGGACAGAGCCCGTATTTAGGGCATCCTTAACATATTTTTGTAAGCAGCTTGTACTATCAGCACTTGTAGAATCATTTGCATTTACTTGCAGAGACAGCCAGCCTGACAGGGCAAATAGCTACTGCTGGAGACTAACTTTCTGATACTGTGCTATTTTTCAATAGCTCCCCAGTTAATAAATCTTTCATCCTAATCCTGAGTGTATCTCAGGTACCTATGAAGCAAAGCAGATAGGCAGCAGGTGGGACTGCATCCATTATGCTAGGGGAAAATGAGGGATTATGAACAGTGAGATCAAATTGCAAGAAAAAGCTCAACGGAGCTAAGGAGAACTAGAAAGCTTCAGGTTCTACCCTTCCCGGGGCTGCATGTCCAGGAGAGTCTCTTTGCCTTGTACAGACCTTTACGCACTGGGAGAGTCTGTGAAAAGGAGGTCCAAAACAAACCAGTCAAAGCTGCTTTGGGGGACTTTTCTAGGTCAGACTCTCTGGCACCTTCTCAAAGGGTGAAGTATCAAGTGCGGTAGCAATCTGTTGCTAAATGTATTTGCGTTCCATATTAAGCCAATTACTCTGGAAGCTGGTTGTATGTGGTAAATTCGGTATCCACAATGAATATCATGAAACCAGGGAAACTTGGACTCTTCTATTTCACCACACAGACTATGATTTCCTCTTTCCATAAAGTCTAAAACCAATTCCCTCTTTAAAAACTATCTTGTTGCCACCAACTAAATCTTAAAAGAGAGACTTTCCATTTAGAATAAATTTCCCATAATGTACATTCCTGAGAGAATAGAAGACATGGGAGTTTTACATGTCTGAGAGACTGCTGAGATGTTTGAGTATTTGGACAACTGTTTTATTATCATAGAACTCCTTTTAGGAAAAACTAGATTAATCAGCAACTCTTCACACTTCAAGTTGAACACAAAGCCTTTTTTTTCTCAGCATTAGTTTTCCTTCAATGCTTACATTTAGATAAAGAAACATTTTATTTGGATAGATAGATAGACAGGCAGACACATGCTTTTGAGTGTTTTGATCCTGCAAGCCGCTCAAAACCTTTCTCTCTCAATGACATCAATAAAAATTATATATGGTCAGTATTTACAGGAAAAAAATACTCGGTGAACAAAAAGTAGAGACCAGGGTTTTGTATTAGAAGAGTTGCTTGATTTTAATTTGACTGAGATTTGGTTGAGTGGTGGAGAGAGTTGATGAAGCAGACTTCTCTAAGGCATTTGTCTTGTTGCCGCCTGGCATTTTGCGTAAGTATCTAGAGTGATACAAAATTAACATGCCATACATTAAGAGGATGAAAACTTAGCTATCTGGCATATCTAAAATATAATTGTAAATGGGCAATCATTATTAAGCAGGTGTGCTTTCAAAAAGGTCCTGAAGGTATTGATTCTCGGCCTTATGCCACCTAAAATTTTTATCAATGACTTGGAAGAAAACTAGAACATAGAACATCAGTGATGAAGTCTGTAACAATTTGAGAAGAGGAAGTAATGAACATGTAACATGGACAGTTAAGTTCATGCTACAGGGGTATCTGAACGGTCAGTAAACTGTTTTTGAGCAAACAACTTACTTTTCAGCACAGTCACTTGTAAAGTTATTTTTCTAGGAACAAACCATTACCCACAATTGCCGAATGGGATTTCTGTCTGGGAAGCAGTGTGATGGATCACAAGCTGAATCTGACCTGTGTCCATCCATGTCCAAAAGCACTAAGGCACCTCCCAAACAAATAAATAGAAATCTCTAGAAGGGAAATTATATTGCTTATTGAGCAGCCACTGGTTTAACTGGAACCCACAGGTTCCTGTTGGAATGCCCACTTCAAACTGAAAGGTTCCTTCATTCTGTCTGAAACATATTTAGCTGATGGTATGACTGACAGACTCCCTTCTGCTGTATAAGAAATTTTTTTAGTCCTGTTTCAGGGGTATGGTGGGCTGCTTCTGCGTTGCATTCATAAGTTGAAGTAATTTTTTATGATAATGATCACCTATTGCCTTGTGACAGGACAAAGGGAGTTGGAAACGCAAAGGATCTGACACTGAGGAATGGGAGATATGCAGTGTAGGGAGCATTGGTGCTGGTAGCGTGGTGGAAAGAAAAGAAGCTGGGAATTTTTTGTCTTTCACTACTGAGAAGTATAATAGGATCTAATGTCTGCAAGTGATTTGTAAACAAAGAATGGATGTTTTTCTAGGCAATATACTCCAGTTTAAACAAGAATTAATCCAAGGAAGTCATGTAATGTGTATTCTAAAGGAGATCAGAACAGATTATCTCAATAGTCCATCCTGCTTTTATATTCTGGCCTTAAATGCATAAGCATTTTAAAAATAAATCAAGATGGACATGAGGCAGTAACATGCCCCTGTTATTCTCTGACTGTTGCTTGGAGCGGAAGAAAATATATGTTGGTTGATAGCACTGAAATTGTAAGCAGTCTGAATAAAACTGTTATAATTAATTATGATTTTTTTCTATCTAGTATACACGATAACAGAAAGATACACTAGATCTTTTTAAAAAGCAAATATATAGCTAAATAAATTTAAGAAATAATTAGATAGCCATGTGAATAAGGACTTTGCCTGAAATTCTTCTTTTTCTTCATTTAGATGTATTTTAATTTTTTTACCTTGCTTTTGCACCAACTTCTCCCTAACTGTCAAAGTGCATGCTAACTTCAGGCAAGAGCTACTGTGATCATCTGTGGACACATGATAACAATGCTTTTGTAGGGACAGAATATAAGTGCAATATTCTTTATAGTTGTATAGGTTTATGGAATAATAATTCAAGCCTCATGGCAGTGTTCACTACTTGCAAAGAGATTAGTTAAGACTGTAGTGATAACCACTGTATCCAAACAACCTGTTAATGTAGCCAGTTTTAGAGAAAGGCAAATGTTTATAGATCAGACTCATTCTGCAAAACAACTTTCCATCTGCACAGTTTTATGCTCCTAATGCATGATGACAAAAATTTCTCATCTGTTTAGGTGTACTGAATAGAAAGAGGAGTAATTTCATTATAAAAGTCTGAAAGAATACTAAAAATATTCCAAGTGGTAAAAATACTGTATTTATTTCATTAGCAAGGTTTTTCCCAAACTCCTCTACTCTCTTCAAGACTTCTTTTATTACTGGACAGAAACTAATTATCTTTTCTTTTGTGGTTCCTCATGATTTACATCATCCCCCTTCTGAAGCTTGTATATGTTCATGTAATTTGATACTGTCTTAGAGCAAAGGTGTAAGGGTAGGTGAGTGAAACAAATAAAGGAAGAAAGTATTAAGATTACATAAACAATCTTAAATCTGTCATTTCATAATGTCTGAATTCTTCACTGGCACTCAACTATTTTAGCCTTTATTTTTATGTCTACCACTTCCTTTTCTAAAAAGCAAACAGAGAAGAAAAGAGAAAGTCCATCAATTGAATTATATTGCTCTTTCAGTGGTTGTTAGCAAGGCTGAGGACTACAATTCCATCCTCAGAGCTCTGCCAGTGGAGCTATCAAAGTCTGTCTGGTTCAGCCCTCCCTCTCATACTTGCAGTCTCTTGGTTTAGCTGTTCCCTACTTTTCCTTCAAATCTCTCCTTTTGTCCCACCCCTCCTACTCTGCTTAGGTTCACCTCCTCATGCAGCTCATTAGGTACAGATTTTACTTTATCTACCAGTCTCCTTACCAAGTTTCTATACTCAGTCATGCCCTTCCAGTCCTTGGTCCCAGCTCCTTGTCAGACCCTTATCCCTACCATTCTGGTTTCTACTCATACCCTCTTGCCACCAGCCTGCCCCTTCTCTCCACTGCCCCCAAGCTGCTCCTACCTCTGTCACAGCCCTCATACAACCTTGTGCAAGTCCCTTGGTGCCAGGTTCATTAAAAGATGCAAATATTCTCACGTACAACACACTAACGCTGAGCTTTCAGGCCCTCAGTCCCTAGTACCTGCAACACTATGCCAGGCAGTTAGGCTTTATAACCAGCATATTAGGAGAGATTCTTCAGTGACAAAGACGACTTGAATTTCAGAAGCATTGAGCATTCAAAAATTCAACTTAAATTTCAACTTAAATTTCAACAAAATTTAAGGCCATTTTCTCAATATCTCTGCATGTTAATCTCATTATTGACAAAATTATTACTATGACCTTCTTGTGAGTGTTGTAATGCATACTTCACTTATGCTTTCCTAAGATACCCCTACAGAAATAGTTTTATGAGTACAAAGCACAGCTGTAATTATGAACGACAAACACACTTTTAAAAGAGGAAAAAGGCCACAAAAAAGAGATGGATAATATCATGCGTAGCTGTAAGTATCAATCTCTTAGTCAGATTGTTTGTCTATCTGCTGTTTCAGAGAGCCTGTTTACTGCTGTAGTCAAAAGCCGAAAAGCTGTGGCAGATAGCAGATGTACCAATTAATAACCTGTCAAGGCTGATGGATAGAATGAAAAAAATAAATCTCACATATATCTCCTGTGTGGTTTTTTCCTCACATTTCAGGTCATTGGGGGTCATGAGATACACTCTGTCTCCCTGGAGAGAGACGAAACTGTCTCATTAGCGTCTATCTTTCATGACATTAAGACGCTGCCTTTGAGATGCTAACTCACTTGTTCTTCTCCCAGAATCCTGAAGTGATGAAGCTCTTTAATCAAGGAGTCTGGACAGCCAGCTGTTGGAAAGAAACAAAAATAGGCATTTTAGAGCTTCCTGTCAGTGCAGTTTCAGCATAAGATACATAGATTCAGAGAAGATAGAATATACAGATTACCTTAGATAAAGAAGATTAGAAAGATTAGCCATGGTTCTGAAGGCACCAGAATGCTGAAAACCATCTATCAAATAATCCTTCCACATTTCCGAGCATGCTACCAAGAACACTTAGAAAGGTTATATTCAGAATATTTTAGCCCTTTCCCCAAAGGACTGCAAGCAAAAGCCAGATGAAAAGGGCAGCACTGTCTGCCAGATACCACCAGCCCCTTAGTGTAAGCCAAAGAGCCTGTTAAAAGAGGATCTCACATCAAAACCTTGGAGCTGCCCAAAGCTGAATTCTGATTCACACACCAGGTTTGGACTAATTTCTAAGTGTAATACAGGCTTTCCCTGATTCCCTGAAGGATTTCATAGGCCCCACAGATTACTTTAATTTTGGCTGTCACAAATATAACCCATTTCACAGATAAGTAGTTGTCACCTACAGGTGTAATACACAAACCAAGTATGCAGGTGGGGGAGCGATTTGCCAGAAGTTTGCAATCAGATTACTGTTCAGTCGCTACAGACTTTCACATCTGTACCAGCCAGTAAGAAAGAATATATCTTGTGAGATGCCACGCACTTTACTGACCTGTTCAGGCTGTGATAACCTTCCTGGTGATGAAACCCAAGGCTGCTACTCACTTTTGTACACTACTAGACTCATTTCTGGCAAGTGATAAAAGTGCAGACTGTGAAAGCAATCTGGGCTTTATTCTTCTTACCATAAATTGAAGCATCTGCTTGTGAACAGAGAAAATTCCTTAAAAGGAATTAAGAGTGTAGTTCTCCCTAGAACATGGAAGGAACTACGATTTTTATCAACCTGCTTTTCTGCTGACGCAACTACAAATAGTTACCTCTCACTCTTAATGGCTGCCATTAAAAGGAGGCAAATGAATTTGGAGACGGTTGTCAGGAAATCTCCATCAGCACTGTGGCTTCACTCAAAGCCAATGAGCCTACACACACAACTTCTGTTGGCATAGCTGTCTTAGGGATACAGAGGGAAAAGCCTTTATACTTGCAAGCAACATAACTAAAAGAGGCAAAACCCCTACTCTAGACACAATTATACCAGTACAATTCTTCTACTGGCAAAACTTTTTCTACTTAGAGAGCTGATTTAAATGATATTCAAATCAGCTTATTGCTGGTAAATGCTTTATCTCCATTCAGAGGAGGTACAGGTGAAGAATGTACCACCAACACAACTTCGTCAGCAAACCCTTTTAAAGGTAGCCAAGGTTTCAGGTGGCCAAGGTTTAAGCATCTGGTAAGAATTACCTGTTAATGACTTGTCTCTTACATGTTACTGGTTTTGCAGTCTTTACAGCTGCTTCTTCAACCAATCATTGCTTTCTTCCCTCTTATCCTTTCCAATTATTCACTAAATCCCTTAAGATGGGAAAGTTTCCTTTTGCTTGCCTAGTAAGAACTTTTTCTCTTTCTATTCTCCTTGAGATCATATTTCCTGTATGTCTATTTCTCCCAGAAATCCATCCCATTCTGCCCTCATGTATAATTTATATAAACTCCCTTATGTGAACTGCTTACATGCATCCTCTCCTTCTTCCATGTTAAAGACTATAAACACTTTGGAATCAAGGATATCTTTGTTTATAAAAAAATGTGTAGAAGTATGAAGATTTATATAGACATATATATAAAAACATATATGTTTAAGTGTTATTAGTTTGTATAGTCTGTTTTTCAGAGACTTGCCCAATCTGGTTTTCAATCTTTTCTTAGTGCAGACTTTCACTGGACCTTGAAAGCTGATTATACAAGAGATCATGAAGTTACTAGCGACGGAGGAGGAGAAAGAGCTTAAAAACCATGTCACCATGCTTAAAAAAGCATGATGCTTTCCAGCAACAAGTTCAGAAATGTCAAATGCGTGCAATATTGAATTATACTGACACACATTAACAGTCTGCTGTCTGTAAAAGTTCTTTCAGATCTTCACATTGCAGAAGCAATACTTTGAGGAAACAATGAAAATTATTTTGTCAAATGATAGTTTGAGGAAAAAATGGAAATAAAGAAGAAACATGGAAAACAAAAAAATGAAGTAGGATTGAAATGTCTTCCTTTCTTTTTGAATATTTCTGGATGTATTTCTGATATTTCCTATCTCTACTTTAATTTCTTCTGTTCTGTAAGTGGACCTTTGTAAAACATGCTCCAACGCTCTGACCCATTTTACCTAATATCTGGCAGTTTTGAAGAAGTCTTGGATGAAGTTAAATTCCTGCACTATGACTAGAGACCAAGGCTATATACAAATAATCATTCTATAAATAAAAAGAGATTAAAAATTACCTATTCTGCCGAAAAGCATTAAGAACTATTTGTAATTTTGACCACAAAGCCATCCATATATCCATCAACATATTCATGTTAAGCAAACACACATGGTGACTTGAAAATTATTACAAGTTAAGCACAGCATCCAATGGGTTCACTGGCAAACTGTGCACACCAAAGATTAAAAGAAAAATGTATTTTCTAAATATCTGATGTGCAGCTAGTGCATGTCACATGAAATAAATAATCTGCACTTTACAGATTTCTGCTATTTTGTGTAGAATGCTTTGAGGATTGTTTTTTATGCCCTCTGTAGTACAGAAACCCTTACAATCAATGGTCTCAACAATTACTGAAACTTTCCATTTCCCTCTTCCCAATTATTACTTGAGAAAGTACAGGCATATGAGAAATTTCCACAGACATCAACCAAACAATAGGAATACTAAATAAATCAATCAATAACAATCACATGTAAGAGTGTTAAAAAGAAATTATGCAAAAGCACGGACAATTGCCTTTAATCAGAAGCCAAAACTCAGGATTAAGGACATTTGCAGACTGATAAAATGGCAGGTAAATTGTTTATTAGTTCCCTCTTTCAATGCACATTCAAACCTGTGTTTCATATGTTCCCAGCTACAATGCCTGTTGCAGGTTTTTGCTAACTGCGAAGGCAGAGCAACATGTAAGAAATATAAAATTGATGCAAGTCTTTAGTATTTTTATACTGCTTTTTCCTCTGACATAGCTCCATTGACCTCAAAGCAATAAGACCCATAAAACCAATGTGATGTCTTAGGAATGAGCCTGAGTCTAAGCAGGAAACTAAGTTATGAAGGGATGATACCCAGTTCAAAGCACCACCAGCTTTATAAACTCACCACAAGTAATTTCTTTGCTTCTATTTAAGCATTTATTACTTAAATCAAATTTAAGCATATTACTTGCTTCTAAATGTTCTGTCATACCCCAGATTATTTGTTTGACTAATTTTGTTGTTGCTTGATTCTCATATTGCTTTATTATTTAACTCCAAATGCTGCACTTATGAATGAAAGGTACATCCAAAGTTACAGAAATTTGTAACTGTAAATTTACAATTTATATTGTGGTATTCTCCTCATAAAGATATAAAGATATTTTTAATCTTCATATAAGTATATTTATCTCCAAGAGAAGAATAAAGAAGCAAAATTTAGGGAGGACAGTTTAATGTCTCCTAATATCATAAATTCCCTGATTTCAACTGGTCTGAACACGCATTTTCAGCTACACTTGTAATTAAACTATGATTCTAACTACTACCAATTTAATTACCCAAGTCTTCACATATTTTTTCTCAGACAGAATTAGCTTCTGGTTTTGTTTTTCCTTAAAATTATCACTTTGTATGAGTTATGTTCTCCAGTGAGAAGGCAAAGGAAAAATTAAATCAACTCTTTAATATTGCATAAACTGGTAAAATTAAAGCAAAAAAATGACCGCTGTTACAAATACAGCTGACTGAGAATGAATGGAAGTGACAGGGCCCTGATGGCACCACCAGCCTGGACTGCCCCTGCCCAGTCCCCGAGGTTCCCCACATCCCAGGACCCCATGTCAGCCCCTGCCCCAGCAACGCCCCAGCAGGGCTGGTCTGCAGCAGTCAGCTGCCCAGCCATGGACCTTGCTGAGCTGGGCCCACTCATGGGCCCACATTCAGGCCTGGCCTTGGCCCGTCCCCATCCCCAGGGAGGTGCCCGATGCCCAGGGCTGTCCCAATGTGCCTGGCTGCTCCTGGCTGGGGGGTGGGATGGGCCCTGGGTGAATTTTAGCCTCAAAGAATCATAGAAAATCATACATCATCTTCACTGACTGTAGTTACCAGCAGAGAGATATGTCTACTGTAGAATTGTGTGCTACATCTTATCTTCTACCATACGTTTGTAGCATTATTTCCTGCTTTGCAATTTAGATTTCATCTTTCCCCAAATGGTACAGTTGGGTGAGATTCAATTCGCTGAATTTAAGCATCTCAGTATTGGTTATATGAGTCTAATATATTCATAGCATGCTTCTTTTTTAGTTAATAGAAGGAAATACACACCTTCACAGAGTAATCCCCATTGTCTGAGACAGGCCCCCCAAAAGGTATCCACTCCTCCAAATAACTAAAGAGTCCAAGGCGACTAGGTAAGATTTACACAAGTAACTTTTAGACTTTTAGAATTAGATGAGCTTAATTTCACCCAACAGCGGCAATCCCAACCATTTCTGCACATGCTTAACTTTGAGCATGTAAATTTTCCCATCATATTTAGCTCCATGCAAACAGAGCATTTACATTACGAGCACAGTGGAACTTCCATTTCTCTCACTTAAAATTTATGTCTGCATCAACACTTGTTAATTCTGAAAAGTACATACACTTCCGTGAGCTCTGAATGTAACCACCTAAGAATACCTATCAGAGTCCTTCAAAGGGTACCCTTCCACAGTGCTAATTGCTAAACTGAGCTTGCAACTGAAACATGTTTCAAATTCAGGAGAATAACCACCTCATGCTTGGAAAATTAATGGACGAGTGTCTTTCTTTTTCTGACTGCTCCATGTGGAATCATATTTGACTGGTGTACAGATATGAAAAATGTTCTATATTCAAAAAAGTTTGGAAATGCAGCACTCTAATGGCAGTACTTGCAACATAGTAATGATTATATAGATACACACACACAAGCGTACGCTGGCCTGCCGCACACATGCAGCAAGAGAAGGTGGCAAGGGAAGCCTGCAGCTCAGAGGTGCTGTTATAGCCGGTATCCATCCCGAGCACAGCCAACCTCTAGCTACAGCAGGACACAGCAGCTGGGACCTCGTACGCAAGGTACAAGTAAGTACTCGAGACGGCACAACCCAGCCCAGCCAACTCTGTTGAGCGAGCAGGAAAGACAGGAAGAGCACAGCCCTGCACCGTGTGTGACAACAACGGGAATGGTAATGGGGTAGCAAGAAGAGGGAGCTGGGCTAGACTTTCACTCAAAACTTAACAGGTTTGAAATCCTGCAATTAGTGTGCATTTGTTTGTTATGTCATTTCCCCAGTCTCTTCCAACCTGTTCAACTAATTGAAATACTGGTGTAAAAAATACACCTTTCTGCTGTCTGTGCCTCTCCCAGTGAAAAGCAGTCCTGTGCTGGTGACAGCGCGGTCACTCTTATGGGAACTGACAATGATTTCAAAGTATGAAGTGACTTCACTGTGCTTGTGTTAATTAAATGTTTTGATGTTTCGGGTGACCTTTTCTCATTTTTGATGTTATGTGAACATGAACAAAGACAAAACTAAGAAGAGTGTCTGGAATGCATAAATATTTTACTGAAAAGAGAGAAAGATATTATGAAGAGTATCAAGTATGTAATTCACAGAATATAAGCACATAAGCCTATCTTTGGAATACTGCTTTGTGAAAGATGTAGAAATGTTTTCTCACAGAACCCACAGAAGGGTATTATTATAACCATTTTCATAATTTTTTTACAACCTTCATGAGCAATACTTTTCTAAATAGTAAACTATTGAGTTTTTTTCTCTGTTGTTGCCTAGATAATTTCCTAATGTAACCAAACTTAAAGCTTCATTAACTTGTAGACCTACACTGTGCTTGCAGATATCATCTTTTGCATGAGAAATATTTAATTTTTAAAGAAAGACAGGTGATAAAACTGTTCTGTAAATAATTTTTCATCTCAAGTCCCAAGCCTTACAACTGCAGGTCTTAAAATGCAGAGGATTCACGTGGGCACACAACTTTATCTGGAAGATCAATTATTGCTAACCACCATTAATCATAAAATCGCACATCAGACTCAAAACCCTCTCATGAAACCAGCTTGTAATCAATAGGTTTACCTATTGATTCATTATTAACAAAAGGCCTTATTTATTTACCTTCTGACTTCTCAATGTTGATCAAGCATTCCAGCCATATTTACAAACTGCAATTCTCTGAGCCACTAACTCATACTTCTGCTTCCAATACCTATTTTGATGATCTATTGTGATTGGGGTAGGCTCAGTTATGGAACATTTTTCCCCAAGAAAGAAAACCAAATGACTTTTTGTTCAACAGATGTGCAGTGGTTATTCCTTTGCCTTACCAACAGGTACCAGAACTTTTCTCAGCAAGTATAATATGTCTTAGCTTTAGATCTATTCCAAAATACTATAAGCAGCATTCAGCCTGTTGGACAAACTAAAATATCTGATGATTTATTTTTTGTAAAATTACTGTTGACTGCAGTCAGCAGTATATTTACAAATTGGGAGACAACTCTTTAGTTCCCCAATATCTTGTACTGGCCACCTTACAGCTGGTGTAAGAAATAACATATCCAGTAAAACCAAAAAGGTGAAGTAAAAGATTACATGGGGTTCTTTACTTGTACCCCTGGCATTTTGATGACATCAGTTTCCAGATGATATGGGTCTGTACAGTAATGTAGGTAAGTAGATAGCAAGGTAAGACAAATATCTGCCTGAAAAGAGATACATTAGAGTGCTGAAATAATATAGATTCCTTTGGAAAAAAATATAAAAGGAGATATTTTCAAAAGCAAGAAATATTGAATTCTGTCCTTTCAAAGTCAGCAGGTGTGTATTTAGATTGCAAAGCTCAGCTCTGCAGTTGGGCAATGCTAAACCAGAGAGCACGACAGGCAATACTTACACGTCGTTTATGTACCCAGAGGTCAACATAGTGAACATCTTTCCTGTAAGTCTTTGGAAGTCTCTCTAAAACTACAAATGGTAGGGCAGGTCTTCAGCTCAAGCCAACTAGCATAGCTACAATTAAGTCAGTGGTGCTTACACATGTTGATACTAGCAAAAAAAATGGCTGGATACACAAAATGTAATGCTTTGTTAAAAAGACTGCGTGCCAATAAAAGATATATTAAGTGCCCCATTTTGCAAAGCTTAATCTGCAACAAGAAATCTATTTGCTTTTAAAAAAATTCAGAATTTAATTAGCCTTTTCTCCTGATTAATACCCCTGTCAAGCAGTATTATGTTAATTTTCTTTTTTCTTGATTGAATTCTGACATCTGAAGTCAGCAAAAAGACCTATACCTTTTTTTTTTTTGCTATCAAAAAAGGCTGCTGAAGCTAAAATTCAAGAAAGTTTCATGAAAGCTTGATTGTCAGGACACAATACATGTCCTGTTCTGACCAGTTACCAGAGTTATTAGTTGCCCAGCTGAATGGGTTACATTTTTGTTTGTGTGCATTTAATTTCAAAATCATCCAAAGACACAAAAGGTATTTTTGCTCTCGTGAAGTACTTGTGCAAAAATTCTGCAAAGGGACCACAATAGAGTTGGGAAAGGATCACAGAAAGTTTGGCTACTGGTAGCAAACAGAGCATCTCAGGTTAGAGCAAATTCTGCTGGCATGGTTTTCTCACATTGCACACAACTCTGGCCTTCCCTGTGCTGCTACTCACTGTTTTTTTTAATGATGCTTTAAAGCCAAATGACTAGAAGGAATGAACCCTTAGCAATTTCCTAATAGGATCTTTCTTTTAATCTTTACTACAGAAAATATCAGTAGGAATACTGACCTGCTATTTCAGTTTAGAACCTGCTTCCTTGCTTGCTTTTTGCATATTTAAAACAATATTTAAACCAGACTTGAAAAAGCATTATTTACTCACATCAGCAAAACCTGAATTGTACTGAGCTGCACAATGCCAGCATGCCACTGCTTGTTATTTTTGACAGTTTTCTATATATGCTGCACCGCTATATGACGAACAGTCAAAAGAGTCCATCAGAGGGGGAAATTTTCTAAAAAAATTCAGTATTGCCCAAGAGACTAAGACTTCAGGGAGTCCGTGGAACAGTGCAAACGTATTTGACTAATAGGCTGTACCATTTGGTTGCTCGATATTCCAGTTTAAGTTATAGGTTTAAATTCACCCAAGCAATTCTCAGTGAAATCAGTGAATACTACACTCATGCACCAAAACTAAATCCGTACTGTCTATCTGTAATGAGAATCTGAACCACGACCTTTACTGCTCAAATACAGCAGCTCCAGAAGCAGAAATAAAAAGGATACTCCCTTCCTTCCAAGCAAATACTGACTTCTGTCAAATGGAAGTAAATGTTACAGAAACAACATAATTTCTGTTTTTTCCTTCTTAATTAACAGAAGCTACTCCTACAGTTTTTTCATAACATCAAAGAGTCAGAAAATCAGCAAGTCTAAGGCTCCTAACATAACCAGGTGATTTTTTTTTTAAGTTGAGATACAACAGAGCTGCTCTAAACTTCTTTTGGAAGACTCAATACCTTCCAACATATAAACCTTGGTACTGAAAATCTCATTGCAGGGATCTGAACTGAAAGGAGCTCTTCACTCTCAGTATACTAGTTTTCTAGCTCAATCAGCTCAATTCATGAAAGGCTTTCTCATCTTTTATTCAAAAAGTAGTTGAAATCTCTAAAGCAAACCTTGTTCTCTCAAACTCCCACCTTCATGCTGGCACTGGCCTTTGATGATGATCAGTACCTTTGAGAAGGCAAGTGAGAGGTCAGGAGCTTTCAGCATGTGGCGGAGACTTTATAAGAGAGGAGATTGTCTTCTCAGGGCAAATCCAACTATCCCAGAATAAAAGTCAACACAAGGCAAAAATAACTATAGAAGAATTTCGTTTGCCAGTTACTGAAGGGCAAGTCTTTAAAAGACTGTCATTTCTGAATGCCAGAATTAAACAGGCACAATATAGGAAATGCTGAAAGTTTTCTAAGCCGAAATTAAACCAAGTTCACACAGCTGTTTTCCAGCTGATGGCTTGAAAACAGAAGTATATTTTAAAGCTCAAGTGCAGATTTGGAGAGTAAATATTTTTTCTTTTTGCCCTTAAAGGTTGAATTAAGGAAACTGCCCTCCTATAATTTTGGGAATGACAGACAGAAGGAACAGTTTCAGCAATTCATGTTGCAATAAATTTCCATCTCACACGTATTTTACCAATTGAGGTTATTACATGGACTAAGAAATGTAGAATAAGCCATTGTACCATCAAGAAAGAGGTGGCCAGGTGCCAGAGAACAAACACAGCTTTCCATCTCTTTAATTACAAAACTAGCATTCAAGGATATTAAAATGCAATTTTTAAAGGTTATTTTCTGTCCATTGTACAGGAAAATCGATACGCCACGCTCAAAAAAAATCTGACAGAAAACCCAAGATGCACACATGTAGGTCTCACTCTCTTACTCACACATGCATAAGCATGCACAGAATTACTATTGCAGAAAGGAGAATGGCAAACAATATTCAGTGACCCAGAAACAGCAATGCTTTTCTTTCTACTTTTGCATTTCTTTTTTTCCCGGGATGTGACGTCATTCTGTATAAACAGTATATAAAAAACGCCATTCCTTTAATCTGTGCAGCATTTATAAGACTTCAACATGAGCCTTTCACTGAGAGCTTAGACAAATATTTAAATTGCTACATAAATGACTCAGACTACAAGGCAAGCCCAGGCTACTCTAAAAATAAATGTTCATGGACAATAAACCCATCCAACCAAAAGAGAATTTTAAAAAGCCATGGAATATATTATGTCTCACAGAATAGTACAGACATATCTGGATGAATGGCTATGATTTTCTCTTTTTCATAGGGATTTTATGACAGCAAACCGTTTCCAGAACACTAAAGAATGAAGCAATGGTCTAAAAGTGACCTGCATTCTCGTAATGGAGTTGAAATTTTAATTGTTACCTAATTCTGATATTTTTCTTCCTCCTTCGCAGCAGCAATACATATATGCATGTCTTATTACTCTCTGTGAGGGAACATGGCAAAGTTCCACTTGTGAAATGAGAACAGTTTTGCATTTCACCTTAATCATTAGGGCAGGTGGTAACCCTGCAGGCAACATAATTATGAAAAATGCCTGTGTTCAATACAAACTGTCCTTCCAGTCTTGAGGTCTAATAGGACATCATAGTACAATCCTTTTACATTTTACTGGCAGCTCAGAACACAGAAGCCCACAGAGGGGGGGACTACATACTGCTCTCACTTTTTGTCTGTGCAAATCCAGACAAATAATACATATGTTCTTCAATATTTACTCTAACGTAAGAGGCAGAGTGTTCCTGGGAGTGCATAAGCTGGTGTGGGATGAAATCTAAAGTTAAATACAGAAGAAAAAGAAATTAAGTCACTCTGTAGTCAGGTCTAATTCTAATAACATTGTGTGAGACAGGCTAATCCTGCATTACAAACGCTGATTCGTGTTTCTACTATAAAAACACCTGACAGGCAGGCATAAATGCAAGAGATCATGCTGTCTGTTCATCAAACAGAAAAAAAAAGGAATGACCTGAGAGGTTCCTCAAAGATAGTTAAGGATTATTCTGATTTTATATTGATATACTGGCCCTATTCTTAAACAGACCACTTGTGACAAATAGCTGACAAAATACATTTGAAATAAGCTGAAAATTTAATGCAAAATTCTACTCTACATTAAGGGGATAATACAGCCAGGTTCATTTAGAATATTACTCCTCTGAAGACACCCCAAGCACTACAATAACAAATGTTATATCAAAGATGCAGTCAGCAACAAATGCAATATGAGTCTCTGCGAGGCGGTTTTTCAGTATGTCAGAATTACAATATCACTCCATGGAAACAAATTAAGCAGCACAAGCTCGGCTGTTGGGATCACTTTATTAGCAATGCAGTGTTTTCGCATAAAGAATGCTTTGCTTTGGATCTGTCAATGAACATCAAAGATGGCCTATTCGTTTTTATGGTGCATGACTTATTATTTGCTTATGAAATAAACAAAGCACTTTAACAGCCGTCTCTTTCTGCAACACTTCAAAAATAATACTGCGAATAACAAAACAATTCCTGATCATTTTTACTGTACAGTTGAAGTCCAGTCCAGTGTGGGGTTTTTTTAATCAAGAGGGATAAACACTTTAATCAGGAGGGATAAAACTGGTACACTAGTACCGGTGAAGGAATAGTGAACAATTTCTACCTGGTGGAGGAATATCTACTCTTAAATACCCACAGATTTCTGCAAGATATTGAAAAATATTCTGCCCTGGTAAGGCATCATGCTGATACACAAATTGACTTAATTTTGTCCCTTGTGCATAAAAGCAGAAACACAGCCCTTGCCAGGTGGATAGGCCTTTTCGATGGGTCAGAGAAGGACGCTGTGCTTGCTCATGAATTTCCAAGGCTGTTACCATTTACCCCAAGCTCAGTGGCTGCACTGGACTAGGAACGCAAGGGGAAATGGATGTGCTTTACTATGTACAGGGCAGGAGAGAACCCCCACAGCTCAGCATTATGCCGTCAGGCTCATCGGTACGCTGAAGTGAATTAGTGCAAGCAATTTCATGAGATTACGCTAGCAATTTACCACAGAACAGATGCCGCACCACACTAGAGGATACTCCTTCTAGTCTTTACTTACATGGCCATAAATAACTTTTGAGTTAATCCAGAGCTACAGCATACATCTTTTATCTTTACCACCTTACACAGAGATACGCTATGCCTTGTAATTAGCTGGTCTTGTCTAACGTCTTTTTTAAACTCACAATAATTCCATTATCAAAAGTCCAATATATCTTCATTAAATTAGACACTCTATATGACACTATTTCTTCTAATATTTGAATTACTTCCCATATCTAAAGCATGCACATTTTTTCCCTCAGCTGCACATTTTTCCATATTCTTTCAACAGTGCAGTGTTTCTAAGCTGTGAGCCTGAAGCCAGAACAGCCAGGTGTAGGAGCAAACCTCCAACCTCTCTAACTGCATATATGAAACCCCACAGGGTATACAGTCCAACTGCAGAGGGTTGGGGCGGGGGGTGCATGTGCATGTTTCCCCCTTCCTTGGGTCAGGTATTGCTGTATCAATCATTTCCAATCAGGAAAAAAAAAGTCTTTTTGAAAATTTATACCTAGTGGGATCCTAGAGTCACATAGCTTGGCACTATGAATGCTGATGCAGATACTAGAAATGAGGACTGGAACGTCTCTAACCTTGATGCTAACACTTAAGCAGGCTGATAAGCCAAGTCGGAACTGGTGTCCCCCCAGGAATCCCCTCTCCCTCCCCCACACACCATCTCCCCTTTCCCTCGCAGCAGAGAGACGGATCTCAGGCATGAGTCTCCTCTGTTTCTTCTTTTCTTTTGCAAAATGGAAAGTCAAGTTACTGAAACTAACCATAAGGTTCAGCTTTTTTTTTTCTCGTGTCATTAAAATGCTCGCTTGACTTTACTTCATTTCAGTAGATCCCTGAATTGCAGCTGTAAAAAATAACACTAGGTCTCACCGTGTGTACACTTACCTTTTGACACCACGTTAACTATTTATAACTCAGAGTGCTCCTGAGCAGTCATTTATATGTTAAGCACTCAACCCTGTATCACTTCTGCCTTTCAATATTACATTCCTTGCTCTGTATTTTCCACTTGTGTCTGTTATGTCATGGATCAGAAATTCATTCCCTCTACTTCTGTCTGGCTCCAGAATACCATCATGCATGAAATTTCAGAGACGCTTTTTTTCCTGACTGAGAATTATCGGATATACAGCTATAAAGCATCCATAAAAGCTAAAAGCCCTTAGAATTATTTGGAGGGGAAACAAAACATCCCTTAAGCATCGAACTGGTTTGAAATTCTTCATACTTCTCTTCTGTACCAATTCCTGCAGGATTTGCTTTCTATTGTAGCTTAGCTCCTGTCTGCTTCAGGAAAAAGATTGTCAATTATGATAAATGATTCTGTGTGGCAGGATTTAGACTCAGGCTACAGAAAACTATATCCAATGAGATTATCTGATTCTTTTTTAAGGATCAATAATTTATTTATAGGCAGGGGCCTCAAAGGTTAATTTCTAGTGCTTTACTCACCAAGCTGTCCAGCACTCAAATGACTTGTAGGAGACATACAATCAGAACTGGCTAATCCACATCAGCTTGTTTAAAAAAAATTGTCAGATTAACAAATCAATGATACTTACACACTACAAAATTGGTTTCCACTTAAAAGCTGACTGGATTTACACAGTTTACATGCAGCATAAATCCTGTTTTCATGTCATTTAGCAGGGATTCTGGGCAAAGTGATTCTCCCCTCTCTTGTCAATTTACAAGGCACAAACTGGCCAGCAGAAATCCTCTTGCAGTTTGATGGATGTCTATTGAGGGAAAGA
>NW_009258499.1:8604-34767 GCF_000687185.1 Egretta garzetta | reverse complement strand
AAAGAGGGGAGGAGGAAAAAAAGAGCAAAGAAGGATTTTTGATGTTTGGCTACAGATTGCTGTCACTGATCATTTTCCTATCTCTGCTTCCACAGCCAACTGTGACTTTCCATTTAGAGAGATTTTCCCTGCGTTACCGGTTATGCCAAGAAGAATGCATTGCCTAACTTGTGACATGTTGACGCTACACTCATGCAACAACCCATTCGGGTGCTACATTCATGGCATTTTCACCCATTTCCCCATTTTAATTCTGCTCCCACCTGTTGCAGTCATTACAAAAGAGTCAACGGTGTAGCAGCCGTCAAGCAGGCTGTGGCATCGAATGCAAAAGCTGACCTCGCTGCAACAAATTCTTTGGTGTGTGCATGCACATCTCCTTTCTCTCTCTCTCTTTTCCTCTTCTCTCTCTATATTTGTTCCTCCCCTTTGAAGGTTGTGGAGCTTTATCTAGTTTTATTTTTATTTTTTGTTACTTTTGGAATTTGATGGCGAGTGGGTTGCGAGAACACAGCACACTTGAGATCATTAGGACAATATCCTCCTTCACTGGGACAATAACAAATCAAGGTAGCAAACAACTGAAAGGTACAATGATATTTTTTTGTGCAATGGCTGCTGAATTGGAAAAGCTGTGATATAAAACTGATGCAGGTGACAGGTGCTTAATCAACTGAATCTCCAACAACTCTAATAATAGTTTCCTAACTTCTTTCTGTACCTGGAAAATACGAGCTGAAGACAAACATAAATATTTGCAATAAAAAAACCCCACCAGTGTCATTTTGTGTTTTTTTCTGTCTTGTATCTACAGGTCCAACTGAACTGAAGGTTAATGCTAACATTTAAAGACAGACTGTGCATAATCTAAGAGGACATGTGACATTTTTATGTTTCAGGCTAATGCTTTGTGTCTTTGTTGTTCAGGAGAGTCTTATGCAGGAAAGTAAGCTAATGTCAATGACTATCTCAATAATAAATAGATAAATAAATAAATAGAGACAAAGGAAAACATGATGGAAGTGGCTGAAATAAGTGGCATGTACACAGTAAACAATTCTGCCAAGCACTGTTCTAATTTGTCCCAATCTACCACAACCTATTACTCCTGCCTCAGAGACTCCTTATCTTAGATTTTCCAAGCCAGCTAGCCTCTATTTCTTGATAAAAGACCCAGCAGTATTTCAGAAAATTGCACATTAGATAAAGAAGAAACCCAGTGTTAGAAATAATTGCCCGTATTTTTTTCCCCAGCTGAGCCAATCCTCCGTTCAAACAGTTGAAAAGCTAACTGCCTTCAAAGTTAGGTCTCAGTAATCCATCTGTATTGGCCACAAAATAATAGGCTTGACGATATTGTCGATTCATTGCTCTTAGCATTGCCGTCTGCTAGAAAAAGCTGGGAAAGTACTCTCCGAGAGGTCAGCAAGAGCAAAAAAGGACTGGGCTGAATTGTGCTCTCCACAGTACTGGCTGGACATAGCCCACACTTGTGACACAGACGCAACACAGAGCTCTACAATGCACGAGAGGCAGATAATCATCCAGCCCTGCTTCTTCCTCCTTCCTCTCCCTTCTCATCCCCCTTCTGGGAAAGAGAAGATATCCTTGGTTTGGAAGAACCTGGAGCTAGCAGTAAGTACTATAGATAAACAAATGTACCGAACCGAACAAAAAGTCCATCTCTCTCTTGGTATCCTGTCTCTGGCACAGGCCAATAACAGATGCTATAAGAAACAAGAAAAGAGTTAAATATCTCTGCATACCATCCCTATCTGCAGACTGCAGTTTAGGGACATTCTGTGATAGAGCATGCAACCAGATCACCTATCCTTGCCACTCTTGGGAATTTTCCGTTACTGTATCTAACTACTTTGGGAACCCTGAATACTTTTGGTCTCTACAATACTCTTAAGCAGTAAGTTCCACAATTTTAATTTGCAGTGGGTGAGCTTCCTCTGTTTGCTTATACCTGCTGTATGGCTATCTCCAGTTCTCACATAATAAGAATGGGTAAACCCCTATTAATCTTTTCCATTCCTCTCATGATTTCAGAAAACTCCGGCACATCTTGATCCAGATGTCTCTTGTCAGAACAGAAGAGTAAGCATCTCATTACACACAAACTATTCCACACCTCTGTCCATCTTTGCTGCCCTATGTTTGAACAATAGTTCCCACTTTTTTTCAGAGGCAATAACCAAAACTGCACTTGGTATGTGCAGAGCAGGGTGCGCTCTCGATTGACCAGACAGCAATAACACTTTGTCATTCCTAATAGTTCTGAAGATCTTAAATGCCCTTCTGACTTTCACTTAGTGCTCAGATGATATTTCCAGGGAACCACCCAAAGAGGATGCCAAAAAAATGAGGCAGCAGATGAGAGACCAGTGCTGTCCTGCCTGCTTTTGCCTTCGTACGCTCCAGATGATGCCGCCCCTGCTTCCTAAGAAGCCTTACTGGAAAGCGTGTTCAAAAATCCTAGCAGTGTTGCGCAGACAGACAGCTCTGTAAAGCGAGTCAGTTTGTTACTCCATCCTTGCACCTGAGCAACACTGCAGCAGCATTGCAGCCAACTCTGGGCCACGGCCATGTACTCCATTAACCTGACTTGCCTTCCTGGCTCCACCTCAGCTTGCCCCAGCACTGGGACTTCCCCGGTGATCACAGGCCTATGGCTGACTCTGCACGGCGTGTCCCATTGGCATGGCACGGCACGGCACGGGCGGCCTTACTGCCACCCCAGGATCACCCTGCCACTCTGCTTCACCACATTCTGCCAGCAAATAGTCGCTATACAAGACTACAAAATGACTTACTGAGTCTCTAAGGAGTTAAGGATGTTTAGGTGAGCTGTGGTGTGAGGTATGAGGGAAGAAAGCAGAATGGACAAAAATCTGATAATCTGAAACTAACACATGAAAATGAACAACTAAAAGCTTTTATCTGAAAGTTGAAACCGAGGAACAAAAGATCAGGATAGCAAACAAATAGGAAGAACAAAGAAAACTACCATCAGCCTCCTCCTTTTCATCTTCTAAAGGACAAACATTTCTCAAAGAGCACTATATTTATTCTGTAATAAGTAGCCTTATAATTTTCATTATAAAGATCATGCAATAACAAGAAAATTGCAAGGATCATTTTCTTTTCTGACAGATGAAATGTCACAGGATTGGAAATTCAACACTAGACAATGACTGGTGTTCAGTAGAATTTCTCCACTGTCCCCAAAGCATGTTATTAAGTAATGCAAGAAAAGTGAAGGGTAATTAACCCTTAACTACATAATATTTGCAGAGGCACTGTATTCTGCTGTATATTGTATATGATATTGTCAGCTGCTTTACTTTCAAAGAGAAATGGAAACTTAAAGCACTTTTGCATATGTCCCTTATGGACTTCAATTTGAAAACTATGAAGAATGATTTCTCCAAACCCTAGATGTGAAACCCTGGAGTTTCATATAGAGTACAAGGTCCCTCACAACCTGACCTGTGCACACAGCATGCTCGAGCGCTCGCTGTTCATGTGGAGCCTGTCTTGAACTCATGCAGAACATTCCTGAGCATGAGACAATTTGTCTGGTGCCCTCAGTTTTCTTGGCTCTGCTCAGAGAAACAAGGACCTTAAACCTAGATAGCATCTGACCCATAATAAATGGAAAACAAAATCTCCATGTGTAGCTTAATCTTTCATCTGCAGGTCCCTCTACAGGTTTGGGTTTGGGCTTTTTTTTCAGCTCTGGGAGCTGTCAAGGCAAGCTCTTTTGTGACTGAAAAACCTGGCTATGTAAAGTATGCTGCATCTAGCTGTGCAAAGGTGATATAACATTTATTTTTATTTATATTACAGTTGAGCTGAAAGCCTCCCTTGTGCTAATAAACGCAGTGTGTTAAATAGTGGGTGAACATGTCAAATTAAACAGATGATATAGTCATTTGTAAGTCTACCAGAGGATGCTATCTCTGAGGGTGATGCAGAATCTGTGGAAAATTGCCCAAGGGAGGTGGTTGAAGCACTACAAGAAATCTGCACGTTCTTCTCCGCTATGGAGGTAATGACCAATGCAAAACTGGGATTTTAATTTTGTCTCTCAACATCATAAGCTGTGACTTGGGCCTAACTCAGTGATCTTACATACAAAAAATATTACACTGCCAAAGATAATGCTCCAGCTACCCTTTACAAACAGAAAACTATAAATCCCATGTCTTGAATTTACAGAATATAAACCAACAATCTGTAGCAGACTCAAGTCTATGTTTGACAATGACAAGGCAACGCTGCCATGCAATTGCCTTGGGAACCTCCACTGAAGGCAACAGCAATTGAAAGTTATAACATCTGGCTCCAAATCCTTACTTTATGACTTTGTGGAGAAAGAAGAACAGTCATAGCTGCATGACAAAACATCAGTTTCGTATTTTCTGACTTTTCTCATAAAGTCTTAACAATATTTAAATATGGCTCACTTCATATTAATGCATGCATTATATGAGATTAAAAAAATACAAGATCTGGCTCCCACAAAATCTTTTATGGAAGATATTAATGTACTCTCTTCACAGACATTTTAGTCTTCTGCATAAAAGTAAGCTTAGGCAGGATTTAAAAGAAAAAAACCCCAAATAATAATAAAAAAAGCTTTTTCTGTGCCCAAAAGGCCAGAACAGTTGAAATTAGCAATTTCAGTGTGCTAGGTACAGCCTGTTTCCTTTTGCTTTTCTTTGATTAGCCTGGTTTATATACCCGCCTTGCTGGGAAAGAAGATATTAAAGTCCACCCATTACTGACCCTGAAGCCTGCACAAAAAGCCAGAGGATGTCATTTAAATAACAGCTCTCACATCATTCTTGCTGCTTTAGCAATACAACTATTTTAAAAACAAACTTTAGGGCCTGAAGTAGCTCCATTTTTAAAGTAAATTTTGCTAATAAATTGCTTCATTGGCAGGATGCAGTCTGAAGTTTATTCAGTCTGTAAAATTCTCATGTGATAGTTAAAATGAGTCCGAGTTCAGTGCTCAGAAATGAACTCTCTCCAGTTTGAAGGAAGTAGGGCTTAGCTGGGCAGGAGGATAGATCGAAAACCCAGCAGCCTAAATAACCATTTGTAGCTAGAGAACAGAGAAGAGCAAATGGGGGTAGTTTCACTAGGAAATTTGAAGGTGGGTGTAGAGGGAGAGGAGACAGGGATTGCAGCATGCAAAAAAAAATACAGAACACTGAAGGCACTCAGCGCTAGCAGAGCTATTTTTCATGTCAGATTTTCTTTAACCTGCAAGCTCTCAGGGCCAGACCCATTAGCACACTGACCATGATGCCTCAACCCAGGCACTGAACTACATCTGCAGGACTGTGGCCTGTATTTTCCTGACAAACGAGGCCAAGAAAGGGATGGGTTGCACGGAGGGAGCTGCCAGCATCTCACTGATACAAGGAGAGGGGCAGAACAAGGGGGCTGTGCTGAGACATGTCTGTGATCAGAGAGACCTCACTAAGATGGTAACATTCATACAGTGTATGGGGGACTTCCAAAGACAGAAGAGCTGAATGCGCATCTCCCAGGAGAAAATGGCCCCTCCGCAGGTAAGAATATGGCTGGTCACTTGGTATGTAGTGTGTTATACTCCCTAGCAGGAACAGATATGTGGAAGGAACTAGTAACAAACAAAAATTTAACCAAGAATTGGTGACAAGCATGAGAGTGACAAAAGGAGCCCCCTGCCAAATATGCTGGACACACTAGTTGACGTGTTGCTTGTCAGAAGCATGAAGCCACTGAAAAATTGTGTTCATGTTTATCTCTGTGGACATGAACTTTACTGCAAAATGATCTTGGGAAGATCAAAAGGGACTGGAGGCTTTATAAACAAATGAGAAGAGGCTATTCTAGGGCTATTCTCATTAGTCCTTTTGGAAGAGTGTCAAAAATCAGGTAAAGACAGATATGATGCAGAGGTAAGTACCTGGCTGCATAGTTAGTGTTGACAG
Source organism: Egretta garzetta (assembly GCF_000687185.1). Classification (NCBI taxonomy): domain Eukaryota; kingdom Metazoa; phylum Chordata; class Aves; order Pelecaniformes; family Ardeidae; genus Egretta; species Egretta garzetta. The sequence goes on along the minus strand of NW_009258499.1, from coordinate 28,771 downwards.
GAAGATAATTAGTTTTCTCAACCATGGAAAGGTGTTCCATGAATGCAACTTCCCAAACTTCATCTCAGGGTAGTTAAAGAAGTGGGTGAAGCAAACTCATAACTTCTGGCAGTTTCCTTTGAGAACACAGGGAGAACAGGTTTGCCTTAGTAAAACCAGAGAAAAATGTCTTTAAGTCCTTGACTTATAAGAAATAACAAACTTAAATAGCTGGACTGACAGTATGCTCAATGCTGACAAGATCCTTGCCCCTAAGAATAATTTTGGGCCGACCTATCACTCAAGATCCTCTGTGAAATCCAACTGACAGTGATAGCTGCAGGGTCTGCATTCAGTGTTTTTCATTTCTCCGTATTTCACATGCAATTTTTCCAACAGTGACATATATTAACATTTGTGCATCACACAGTGTGTAAGAACTCAGGAGGAATCCGAATGAAGAGAGACACAGCACAGAAGAGGTATTAAGAGGTAATGTACAGTCCTTGCCCCTTCCATCCCTAACTTCTAGAGCCAAAGAGTGGTTAATTCAGTTTATGGCATGATTCATAGCAGCCTATGGAGCACTTTAATTTTTGCCAACTGCAGTGTTTTAAAGATGTTTTGGCATTGAGAGATGGCTAAGCATGCCTTTAACAGACTCCTCTTTTCTACACATCCCCCTCTAGAGTCTCTAATGGCAGTTCCATAGCTCTGTGCCACCAGTCAGGAAAGGAAATCTCAGCTGACTACTTGATGTCACCTCAAGTTTGCAGTTTGATGAGGGCCTGGATGTGGTCCATGACAGCATGCCAACATTTAAAAACATAAAACCACTGCTGTTGTAGAAAAAGGTAAAGGGAGATTAACAACTACAAATGTGAGCAACATAGTATTTATCCGTCTCTTATTTATACAAAGCATGCAAGTTTACCCATTACTAAGAAAAGCACTTCTTCATTCTCTGCAGAAAAAGATGTGCAAACTTTTCTTTGTAGGTCTAAATTCCCTTTTGTATGCATCATATATGGCTTCTGCTGAAGTGAGGTGGAGTCTTGTACATGTCAGGATAGGAAGAGGTTTATAAATTTTTAGATGCCCAAATGATAAATCCTTTCCAGACATTTGTGAGAAGCAAGATACAGTAAGAAAGAAAAAGTAGTTTTGTGTCACAGTGAAAAGTATATAGGCAGTGTGTTGATAAGTAATATTACAAGGCTTTTCTCCGCATAATCAATAATGGAATCATATCTGTATCACCATAAGGCAATATATTAATAAACTTATCTTCCAAAAAGAAGCATTTTTGGAGGGGCGTATCACTGACATAGAGGTCAATCAGCAATGAGAAACTTACAATGAGTTTAAAATAAATGCATTGTATGAAAACACATACAGCAAAAAGAAAATTGAAGAATCATCCCCCAAAGAAGTAATAAAAGCAACTATCAATATATAGCAGGGTGAGTACCCCAAGACTTTGCCTAAGTAAACCTTATATCCAGAAGTGTGATTCCAACCAATAATCCACAGCGTATATGTGTAAAGAAGTCCAGGAGGCTATGGTTGCCTCGCAAGAGTTCTGGACAGAAATAAATCAGAACTTTGCCTTATGTGAACTGGGATTTGATATGACCTTCATGCTGCAGACCTGTCAAGCTGTAGCAATGATGAATGCAATCAGACAGCTATTAGACAGTGTTCTAATTTAGACACAGCAAAACTTATTGAGTAATGTCAAATGAAACAAAAAGCAGGACTGCAGTGTGAAAGGGCTTTAGTTCCCTTTAGGTAAAATTCAAAGGACCTTGTAACATCAAGGCCTTGCTGAGCTGGGCATGAAGGCCTTGGAAGTGATGAGGCAAGATTATTGACTGAATATTGCAGAATCCTGTCACAATCCTCAGAGGAAGCTTAAAATTTCTACAGGGATGGTGTGTTTTTGCAAAGTTTTGAGCAAGCCAGTTAAAATAATTTTGAAAGTTTGCCTTTCTTTTGTTCCCTGTCAACACTACCTAGAAGATTAATTCTTAAGCAAGAAATGTGTGAAGGAAAGTATAATTTCTTTCAATACTGTCTTATCATCTTAGTCAAGACCATGTCTATGAAGAACACTGGAACAATTTTATGTGCATCAATATCTACATAAGCAGAAAGACATGGGACTGAAAACCTCTCCCCTGAACCTAAACTATTTTCAGTATTTTAACACATGGCTGAAAATGCTCCCCAAGCCCCTCCAAACCCAAATGTGGAAAAGTTCAGGATACAGCCAACTGTGAAATACCTAAAATGTTTTAACAGACTACAAAGCTGTCATTGGAATTGTCTTTTCAGCTAGACACTGGTTCAGAAATATTTAGTTTCTGTCCTTCACCCTTCTGAATTTACAAGAAAATAGAGGATGATGTAAGAGTGTAAGCCAATTCCTTTTGATCAGATGTGATCAGATTTTCAGCCTATCCCAGATCAGAGGAAGTCTCCAGAGGAGTCCAGGTCTAACAAAGGGATTAAATGCAGGAAGAAATTCTGGCTGAGATTTAGGATTGACTTTATTGTTTCAGAAGCAAATGTTTGCTGGGCTCAACACGAAACCTGTATTGTCCTTGCCTTAAGTGATGATGGCATAACCATCAGGATGGAATAAACATGATGCCAAATGATTAAAAGACGATCCAAAAACTGATGGTTCCCCAAAAGTTCAGAAATGGAGGAAACAGGGGTTGTAATCCTTTGAGGATTACCTACTGCTAGTCATGACAATTCATTTGAGTTCTGAGCAGGGCTGCAATGAGCTGATATAGCTGGTAGATGCACACCTAAAAAGCAGTTGGGCACCTTCAGCCCTTCAAAGACAGCAGGTAATCTAAAACAGGACAAATCCATCTCTGTGGAAGAGAGGCAGCACTGTAAGTGGACAGAGAATCTTTTTTGTTTGGGCTTGAACTGCCTGAATGCTCTTTCAGCAACTTGCTATACTTTGTCAAACTAGCCAGAACCCAAGCTTGAATATGGGGAGAGTGAGAATCTGGTCACAAAATTTTCCTTGCTTTTCTTGGAAATTATGCCTCGACAAAAGGACTAATCTGCCTGAGGACAAGTCTACTCAGGGGAGCTTTAGCAGGTGTAACAAACTGTTGGCGCTAAATCAGTATTACCATGACTATTAATATAGATGTTATTGCGGTGCCAAAACCCCAAACAAAACCCCTGGAAATGAATAGGCATATTTAGGACATATTCTAGGAGATCAAGAAATAGAAACTGGTTTTCAGGTGTGGAATGGGCTCAGGCCCTCCTATAGCAATCTTGGTGAGGCATTGGCTACTTCTGCACTCTTAGGCAAATATGGTGATAATTTATACAGTTAAACTGTCAGCATGGTCCCTGGTTCACTTCTGGCTCATGTGCTGTCCCAAAAAAATACCTGAGCATGGTTTCAGAACAGTAACATGGAAGTTTGCTTTTCTAAAATTTAGGGTCCTGTTTCAGAACAGTAACGTTTCAGGGGCCATTTTCCAAAGGTTTTCTGCATGCAGATGCCCTGGTTTGGAGGCCAGAAGGACTTCCTAGCATGGATACAGGCTGCTTTTGTGGCAAGCAACCTTCATGTGCCTGGATACCTTCCTTTTCCCTGTTAATTCACTGCTCTAGATAGCAAGTCTGTGGAAAAAGCTTCTTGCTTCTGTCCAACACCACATATGAAAAGGTCCTGAATTTTCTGTTCTGTTGATCTCTAGTGTCATAACGCAGGAACAGACCTGGACTAGAAAAAGCTCAATTATTCCCTCAGTTGTAATTATTATTAACTTACTATTTATTTCAAAAAAAGACAAGTTAAAGTCCTCATTGTCATAAAATGGAAGCAGAGTTAGGCCAGAGAGAAGTGGTTTTGAAAAGCCAATAGAGATGTGGTGCTTATGGCAAATTCATTTCAAAGAAAATTTCGGTTCAAACTAAGAGTGGAAATGTAATTTGCTATCTGTCAATTCCTATTAGTGAGATTCTGTACAACCTCACTTGCTGGGGTGACAGTTTCTGAAATCTAGGTTTTGATTTACAGTATATCCTGAGGATTAAAATACTACTTAAGATTTACAATAATTGCTAGAGCTGCAGGAAAGAGAAGTAACACAAATCATTTGATGTAATAGAAATTCATGTGTACGAGCTGCTGTATTAGCTTATCATTCAATTGTTTTAATATTCTAACTCAAAGGCTCCTATCAAAGAAATTACTAGCCTTAATAACAGTGTGAGTTACCGGCAGTTTACAGATTATTCATTCCAGTGGCCATAAGTTCCCTTTCCTTTGAGACCTTATGAACTTCAGCTGTAGCAGATTTATAGCTCTACTTTGGAAATCATTACTTAAATTCAGTTAGGACTTATTATCTTCCCTTACAAATTGTTAACATTAAGTTGTCTATAGCGAAAGGTTTTTATTACAGAGAAGAAATTTACAAGTTTAGATTTAATAAGGGCTTCATTTCCACCGGACAGCAAAGATGCAGCAGTATCAAGTCTCAGAGGCAGTTTAAAGGACTGCTAATTTCCTAAAATAGCCTGAAGTTAAACTTACATTTTTTATTTTAGAGCTTTCTCTTCTGTTCCAGAATGTTTAGATGTATAAAACACACATAATTATCAGTATAAAAGCAGAGTAAGTTTGTATACTTCATGTCGTATGCCAGTACTGGTGCAATGGAGGGCTGGGGAAGCTCCAGCACAAAGCTCTATAATTCTCCCTTGACTGCAGAGAAGACTATTAGATACACTCAAGGGGTTCAGCTATCATTCCCTTTCTAAAAAGAACAAAAGATTCAAAAGGATAAATGCTAACACAAGGAATTGAAGCAAAGGAAATGACCACAAGACACATAACTGGAAAGCAGCAAAGATGTGGCTAGCCTAGGGAACTGCAGAAGTGTTTCATGTTAAGTAAGTGGATGCTTGCACTGATATATTTGTAAGCAAAGCAGCAGATCCGGCCACTTTCCAAATAGAACAAGCAGCATTGTATGAGAAATATTCATTTTCCCAGCAGGTGAACTCATACCTTTTCTGAAAAGCAAGAGGTCAAGGGGCTGCATATGAACCTGTTGAAAATGTTTCAAACCAGCTTCTCAGAGATAGGACTTTTCGAGTACAATACTTTTGTATTTTAATAACTTCTGTTCTACATTCATGCTTTCACAATGACACAACCTTTCTGTGACCGATACTGCCTATTAAAATCTGCACTCTTACTCAAGCCTGTTTTGGGGTTTTCTTGGGAGGGGGGGTGGTGGTGGTGGAATTTGTAATGTAATTATTTAAGACATAGCCAGAGCTGTATGTTTTCAAAGATTATTTGAAAAGTTTGAATGGAATGGCTACTGCACTATGACACTAAGTAACTGTGTAAAGGTTGCTTCCAGATACCTTAGCTGCATTTCTCATGCTTTACTTAAAACGTAACTTTACTGCTGAATTTTTCTGGCTTACAATACTTGATTTTGGAAGAAAACATAACATCTCCATAATTCAGGATACTATGAAATGATGATAATGAACTTACTGTGAACTCTACTTTAACTTAATTCCTCCCTTGGAACACAAAATTTGGTAAAAAATTGTTTAGGAATATTTCACAACTCTTTTGGAAAGTTCACTTACTAGTAAAGAACCTTGCAGAAACAGTCCTTTTAAAATACATACTTTAGATATGCAGTGAACATATTTTTGAACTGTTAGTGTAAGCAATTGCATTAAAAAATCCATTGTAAACTTATTGTTATATAACTGGATAAAACATATATCATGCAAACAATCAAAACACTTCAAACTTGAAGTACTAAATACTTCATGATACTGCTTATAAGCCATAAAAAGAATTAAGTTGTTTAAAGTATTTGTCCAAAAATTCAAAAACCAGTCTTAGTAGTTTTCAGACAATTCACAAACACGGAATGGGTAAACTTCTAAAAAACAACAAATAAGAACAAAGATAATTTCAAAAGATTAAGTTTAGCCTGCAGCAGAAAAGCCTCAGATTTCGCTCTGACTTAGGAGCAAATTTCATAAATTCATACCTTAACTGGTTCTATAATAACTGTAGTGTTGTGATAGCTTAGAAATGTCATTGGATGCTGTCCTGGTTTTGGCTGGGATAGAGTTGATTTTCTTCCAAGTAGCTGGCATAGCACTGTGTTTTGGATTTAGAACGAGAAGAATGCTGATAACACACTGACGCTTTAGTTGTTGCTAAGCAGGGCTTACACTAGGTAAGGGCTTTTCAGCTTCCCCTGCTCTGTGAGGTGCACAAGAAGCTGGGAGGGGGCACAGCCGGGACAGCTGACCCCAACTGACCCCGGGGGTATCCCACACCGTATGACATCATGTTCAGCGCATAAAGCTGGGGGAAGAAGGGAGGAGGACACATTCAAGAGTGATGGTGTTTGTCTTCCCAAGTTACCATTATGTGTGATAGAGTTCTGCTTTCCTGGGGATGGCTGAGCACCTGCCTGCCCGTGGGAAGCAGGGAATGAATCCCTTGTGTTGCTTTGCTTGTATGTACAGCTTTTGCTTTACCTATTAAACTGTCTTTATCTCAACCCACGAATTCTCTCACTATCACTCTTCTGATTCTCTCCCCCATCCCACCAGGGAAGGGGAGTGAGCAAGCGGCTGGGTGGTGCCGAGTTGCCGGCCAGGGTTAAACCATGACAGATGTGTAACTCTGTAATCAGCATTAAAAGTTAAATACATTGCCATTACTATAACACTAAAATGTAAAAAACTTGAAAACGCAGGATATTCAAAATAGAAATATTATCCTTAGAATCTTACAGAGAAAGCTATGTTTACCAGTTAGCTAAAAATCCCCACCACCTTACTTGTTTTCTTCAGGTATTAATAAAGATGCCCACATGTGAAAAATCCCTTCACTTCAGTAAAACTACCCACATATTTCAGCTGATGTTTTTATAGAACATTCATTTGTCATTCCAAACCTCCCTAATCAAATGTTGGAATGCTCCCAAAATAGTTCCAAATGTCAGTATATTTCCCACATTTTGAAAATTATTTCAAAATGGTACTTGACTCATTTTTAAGCTATTTTTAGAGGGAAAGTTCTCATCATGTATCATGACCTTGAATTTTCTTTCAGCTAGCCACAGAAAAACAATAATTCCCTGCTTTAGTCCCCGTATGTTAACTCATGAGATTAAAACCCAGAAATGAGTCTTTGAAGATGTTGACTCTTTTCCCAGTAGTCACTCTCCCTCTTCCTCTACTCCACCCTGTTGACAGGATATGCAGTCATGATATCATAAACATTAAATTTTCCTTTTGTACAATATTGGATAATATTGTAATCCAGCCCATAAATCTCAGGAAGAGTTCAGAATAGAAAATTGAAACAGTTTTGCTAAAATTCCCCAAATAGAATTAGTTGTTATTAAAGTGAATACTGTGTACAGCTGAAGACAGCTTGCTTGGCATAGCATACTACACCTGCACTGTTTTCACTCCCCCAATGATGGTATCAGCACAAAAAATTAAGTATACCAATGGTCATTTCAAATAATCTATGTTTTCTTTTACCATTTTAAATGTTAATAGCACTTGAAAACCTGGATTCCTCAAACTGAATATTGGAAAATTTCAGTTTAATGGCAATAATAATTAATAATGAATTTATAATGCAGTTAGGGTTTGGAGGACCTAATTAAGATTGGGTGCCATTAAGTTCGTCATTATCTTGTCAAAATACACAATAAAATGAAATTAAATTCCCTTCCTTCTGGGCATTTTTCTGAAAGACAGGTTTATAAAAATCATCCAAAATTTGTAAGACAATTGGGTTCCATCATATCCATAATAGTCTAGAAGACATCTGAGAGCCATTTTCCCTCCCTTCCTTCCCTTTATGTTATCCTCACAAAGAAGGAAAAAGATTGTAGAAATACCTGCCTTTTAATATTAATATTATTCCGTCCCTTTCTGTCCTATTAAAATGTCTTTATCTCAACCCATGAGTTTTCTCACTTTTACTCGCCCCCCCCCCGCCAGGGGGGAGCGAGTGAGCGGCTGGGTGGTGCTCAGTTGCCATCTGGTGTTAAACCACAACAGTTTCTTAAGATGGTTTTGCTACTGAACACATCACTGCATCTAAGTACACCCTTAAACTAATGGGGACACAGGAGAGGTAAAAGTTAAGGCCTTAAGTGAAGGGTCTCTGTAAGAGCCATCACTGCCGAAGGAATGCAGCAGGAGAGCAGGAGAGTGACAGAAGTCTGGTTTAACTTAAGCAATGCAATAAACCAAATCTAGAATGAAGAGATGACTCTTCCTTGCTAGGGGATCCAACCTTTCCTCCCAAAAAAGTAATTTTCACTCCTGAATTTCAAAAGGTATTTTCATATGCATTTAAAATCTAATCATTGAGTATTCTTCATTCCAGATTCAGTGCATTTGAAAAAAAATCTCTGAAAGAATGTTTAGGGAAGAAGTTATCAGCAAGAAGCAGTGAAAAGACTTAATACCTCAAGACAATAAAGAGTATCAGAGATAGGGGTGTGCAGTATGGAGACCATAAGTCTAGAACAATAACAACATTAGTCACAATAGCATTACTTAGAAAGCATAAAAGGCACAAGACTAGGCATGTGCGGGAAACTTTTGCCTGCATGTCATTTTTTTGGCTCACTGTTAGAAACCTCCAGTGATTTGGTGGGCGTCATGTCATGAGGGCAGTTGACAAAGACAAGGCTTGTGGAGTCATGAGGATAAATTTAAGAGAACAAACCATGAGACTTAAGAGGTACATTGTCATTCTGCCTCTGCCTCACTCCTGCACAGAATGAAAGATGTATTTGAGAGGCTAAGAGTGTTATAAATTCTTGTGCTGCTCTAAGGATATCTGCCGCCTTAGTGGGTGTTTGGTTTACTTAAAGCCCATCAGAATGAACACAGAAACTGAATATTTGCCTTTAAACCTGAATACTGTGTAAAATACTGTCACGCTTAATCAGGTCATTCTATTGTCATGTCAGCCGTGAAGGAATATTGCAAAATACTCCATGATGTCAGTGCTGCAAAGAAAGCCTTCAATTTCTACTGTTGTGTTTGTGTGTTCTGCTTTGTTGAGTGGAAAACTGTTAATAACCATTTCCTAAATTAATACTGCTAATATTGCTGTCCATATTTGAGCAAATTACTAAATATTGTTTGCTTATTAGAACACAGTGTGCAGCAACAGCATTCTATTTTACGCACTAAACTTGTAAGTACCTCAGCTTCAGCTCTTTTCTCAAATGTTGCAGTGTGTAAAGGAAAATGGTTGGGGAGAAATTAAAATTTAAGAGATGTCATTAAAGCTGTCACAGGATTTGTCAATACTCATGTTGAACTTCTTGTGTATGAAATACTGTACCAGGGGAGGCACTGCAGAAGATTGGTAATTCAGGGTATTGGATGGAAACCAGTAGAATTGTATTAATGTTGCTGAACTCCTGGAAATTTCACTGTCTTCACAAACTTGATTTTTTTCTCTGCTCCCTTCCCTTCCACCAAACAAAAAGCTGCATTAGAGACTTACACTCAGTTTTATAGCTTAAGCCTACCTACAAACTATACATCAATACAAGACTAATTGTGCATAAAATTTAAATTCTATTGCACTGCTACATAAAAATGCAAAATGCTCCAGTGGTATAATGGCTGGTGCTGAGCTCAATCCAATAAGGGTTGCCCCAAGGCAAGTCATACAAATGCAATTATCTCTCACATACTCAAACTGCTTTCTTTCACAACATTACTTTTATTATGCAAATGTATAAATCTAATTTTAATCCGTAAGACCATCTAGAAGATTAAACCAGTACTCATGTCTTACCTTCACTAAGTGTAATTAAAGATATTTAAAAATTTACTCTTGGAGGAATAATTCTAATGCAAGCAAGAGCTTGATATTGCCCTCAACCTAAATTATAAAATACAGATATTAGAAGAAAAAAAAAGCAGCTCTGATTCAATACGCTCACTTGCTCCCTCTCTTTTTCTCTCCCTTTCCTCCTGGAGCAAGGGGTATTTATTGTCCAGATGAATGTAATGTGGGAATGGGACTACAGACTAGGAGAAGTCCCTGTTTCAATAAGGGAGGCAGAAATATTCATTGCCCTGCAACCTGTGTAATCATTTTGATGACTGTAGTAGTTGCATTCTGATTAGGCGGCGTTTATACTCACTCTACACAACTGTGACTGGCGACAGAAAGTGCTGAAACAATGAGTGAGCCAGACTGGCTGCATCAGCAAGAAACACGAGCAGAGTAAAAGCCTGTGCAAAAAACTGCTAGGATAAAAGGATGAGAGGGAAAATGCCACTCACAATCAAGTGGGATGTGGAACGGAAGAGACTAGCACTTTGATGTGGCACCCTTCTGTAGGATCCCATGATTTCTTATGACCCGCCTGGGGAGAAGGTTTACTCCAGTGCCAGATGGACCTGCTCCTTCAGCAGTAACAAGGCTTTTAGAGCCTCTTCCACCTTTTGCCTGGTAAAAAGGCACATCACGGGTAAGAACAGCTATCCTGATAATCCCTATTGAATATGAACAGTTCTTAATGAACCCATGCAAAACGCACTCTGATTTCCTGGCTGTTATTTTGGGTTCTCTAGTGAGGAACTGTTATATATGTGCAAGAAAATAACTTGTACCATACAAGTCTCAGGAACACAGAAAAATGAAAGTATGGAAATTTCATTCTACTTGCGTTTGAGCTGAAATACTGAGGAATCCATTTTTCAATAAGAAATAGTTCAAAAAAATTAAAATAATCTTCAGGAAAGGCTGCGATAATTCCAGGAAGAACGCCAACATACAAAGTGCTATGGCACTCATCCAAACCCCCCTTTTTTTCTGCAAAGAACTTGTTCTGAATATTTTCTGAGTTTTAAAGAGGTGTCCAAATCCTTCTGGAGCCAAAAGGATCACAAGGACAGAAAGACACACAGGAATTGGCAAAAGCATTTAGTTAGGTACACTCTTTAATGTGATCTTGAAATGCTATTGACATAACTAGTTTTTGTCTGGCTAGGATGGCAGATTTAAAATGTCTTCTCCCTATTCTCAACCTTGTTTATTAAACTAATTATAATGCCTCAAATTCTCACTTTCTTAATCTCCAAGTGATAAACTGATGCAAACAAAGAGGACCCTTCCCAAATCTCAGTACATGTAAAACAGAGTTTAAACTTTAAAAAACCTCAACATGAATACTTACGCAAAATATACTGTCATTTACTAGTTCAAATGTGGACATATTTCAGATTAAACCGTTCTTGAAAAAAACCCCAAAACCTAAAGGTTAAAGAGTAAAATACATACTATAATGGATAATAGATCTTTACGTTTCATGATGATTTTTCTATTTAGCATTGTGAAAAAAAAGAGAATTTTTTAATTCTGTAATTTTTCCTATAGTTGTCATTGTAAATTAATAAAATGTTAATATATTTGCTGGCCTAAATTCTTTTTTTTCAGCTGATCTTTTTTGTTTCCATCAAGTTCAAAAGGAAATATACCTTTTTATGCTTATTTCTTTCTACATTACTTGACAGAAAATGTAATAAAATATTGGTCAAACTATACTGTCAAACAGGAAGGGACAAAACCATTTTGCAATATATCCTGCATAACATGTAATTCTTCATCCCTAACTCTAACATGGAAGAGCTAGTAAATGAAACCTGGTACTCCACTCCTATAGTATGCTTTATGTAGATATATATGTTCCTTATTTCTTCTCTTCGCAACATACACACTTATGTAGGAAAAAATATTTCCCAACATACCCATGGGGCTATGAAATTCATTAGAACTAGGATTTTTGTCCTATCACCCACTTCCCTGTAGATTTTTGTAGGCATCTCACTGCCTTCCTCTTCACTTGGTTTTGAAAATCTTTCCAACTGCAAGGATTACTGTGCTTCTTAAATTCCCCACCCTTTTTTGATGTTATTTTATATGATGTTTATTTCTTTATAATTTTTAGTTATTAACCTTCCTCAGTCAGAGATGGAACAAGGTAACTGTAAAACACATTAAACTCATAAGGTGCTGTAAAAGCTTATAAAGTGAAGACAATGTCATTTACACTGTGCTGTGCCATGGCATATCTAATCTCTGGCCTAATCCTATAAACATTTAATTGAGTCAACTCTAGATACATTGTCCCAGTGGGCTTAACGATGATATTTTTTTTTGGCAAATGAAAGACGCTTCTAAGAGAGGTTTTATGGAAATACATCTTAGATGTAGATTTAGACAGGAAAAGATAGCACAAGGTGGAAGAAACAAGGATGGCTTAGGAGTTTTAGGGACACCTTGGAGCATTAGAGGCAGCATGCTTGTTGAAGTATGTAAGAGTAGAATAACTGGAGTAATAAAATGTGAAAATTTGTTTGTACTGCCAGTCCAACAGAAAACAATTAGATTTTGAGAAGATGGTCTCAGTTGTTCCTAAATATTAACAGCTACTGAATTCTGGTGGTTTTAGACATTAATACAATGAAGAGCTTGATGGTTGGCTTGGATCTACAACTGTGAGCATCCCTTCTTGTCCAATACAAAAATTACGCCAGATCCAGCCTGACATTCTTTTGACATTACCATTAAGCCCCTAAAGATCCTTTCTTTTCTATGAAAGAGTTTTGATTACTATTCTGTTATGCCATTGGTCTGAATATGGGTGGTACAAACCAGACTCTGCTAAAAACTATAGCTGTATGGGTCCTCTGGGAAGTGCTTGTTCCAGTGAGGCTCTGCAGTGAAACATAATAAATTTTGTGGGTCATCTAATAGCAAATAACCCAGAAGATTTTTCTTTCTCTTTTCCAGCAGTGAAAGGTCATCTGGGTCCAAAGCAACATGGTATGGAAAAATCACGTGAACATGAGCTCTTAGCTGCAGTAAAATGCACTTTTACGTGTATTTAAACTATAGGGATGAGGGTAGTGATCCTGGAAAGAGCAGTGATTTCAGCTTTTTATGCAGCAACTACAAAACTAACACTAAAAGTCCATGTCTATGTAGTGTCCCTAGTTTTAAAGGCATGTTGAGAAGCTGAAGGGGATGGATAAAAGATCCACAAGAATGACTGAGGGCTGAAGAAAATGTTCTACAGTGATGGATTGAAGAGCTTAATCTGTTATACTTACTGAAAAAGAAGACTGAGAACTGACTTGCTTGTAAGGGATAAGTATCTTCATGAGAAAAAAAAAAATCCAAAAACCACTGGATAGGACATGATACTACTATCTAGTGGAGGAAGACTTAATAAGAACTATTGGTGGAAGCTGAGGCCAGGCAAATCCAAATGAGGAAGAAGCAATGAAGCACCATTTCTTCTGTGAGAAGGTGGCTGATTAACCTCCTAGAACTAACCAGCAGGAAAACTGGCAGTTCCTTTATGACTTTCCAATACAAATCCAGTACCTTTCTGAAAGGTGTGTATTTGCCAAATATTTATGCTTTGCCAGATTATGGGGTTTCAGAAATGATACACATGCAAATGTGCAAAATACTTACTTAATTATGCACACTGAACTTTAAATCTACAAATCTATGAAATCTGAACACTGATCTTTGTGGCTACAGTTCAGACATTTTGATTCAGAAGCTGGTCGGGGCAGAGAACTGCCTGGTAGTGAAACTGTTGTGACTCAGCTATGTGAAAGGGAAAAAAGATACTAGAAGTGTATGAAAGATGGCTCTGAGGAGCAATGGGAACATGGAACTGGCATTTCTAAAAGTACTGCGTGACTTGTCATTACAAACCTCAGGAAGACAGGGATGATACTAATTGCTTAAAGGCCCCGTTAATCTTTAGGGTAGACTCAAAGTTGCAAAGCCAACAGTGAACGTTTTCCTCCTTTGCCCATCTTCTGTTCCTAAAATCTACTTGGAAATTCCTATTTTAAACAACTGATATCAAACAGACCAGGGAAGCAGACAGGGGACCTAAATGAAAATTGTATTTAGAATCTGCTGGACTTTTGAAATCAAAACCAAAAGCAAATAAAATATAAAACCATTTGCTGACATCTCCCTTCCCCCCCTCCCCCCCAACTAACTAGAGAAAGAAATTTGTCAGGATAAACCTGATGGTCTGCCTTTATTCTTAGAGCTGAAAACATATTTCATCATGTGGAAGAACATACTGCTATGGAATTAATATCAAATGGAAACAAAGTGTTCAGTCTCCATCTCTGTATTTTAAAAATCAGTCCTTCCCAAACTTCCTGGATCATAGACTAACCTAACTTCCAAATTCCTTTTTAACTATCAGGATTCTTTTAATTTAAAACTGTAACATTAATGTGTTAATTGAAAGAAGGTAATACAGTTCTATGGACCACCTGAGGACTGTTCTCCAGCTGGGCCAGTGCTTGCCTGTTTACAGATTAAAAACCACTGGCCAAGACAAGGTTCCCTCAGGACCTCCAGCCTCAGAATGGAAGACACTCCCCAGGCTTAAAATTGGTGTATTGGAACCTATTGGTGCAATGAAGTAATTTTCACTTTCCATGAAACTGAGGAATAAAGTAGAGCAATTAGCCATCCTTCTCACTGCCAATATTTTAGCTTTCAAATTGGGGGAAAAAAATCCCCTTCTACATACAGATTGCTCTGACAAGCCCTGATAAAATGATGTCATTGATTATGTATAGGGGTTTTGTACTACAGCAGCATAAGAAGGTGAAAAATAGGACTTGACATACCTTGCTGATTGGAAATCCTTTGGCTGGCGTGACATAAATAGGAATTATTTGTGCTTCAAACAATAGAAAGCATTTTTAATTGGCTCAAAGGTGATAAAACCCACTGCCCTGCTATGTGCTAATCTGTCAGACTGAAAAGTATTTAAAGTGCTGCAAGATTGTAGTGAGGATATTTTAATAAGATATTTGGAGGCTAGGCTGTTCTTACAACGAAGATTTTGGTAAGATATAAGTACAGTCAAGGTAACCACAGAGGATTTCAATAAAATATTGAATTAAATAGGTCACTGTGAACTAAATGATGTTACAAATACTGAAGGAAAGAAAATGTAAATATGTTGCTATTTAATGGATGACATAAAGCACCCAAAGTGTATTTTGAAACATCTCTCATTTAGACAGTTCTGTTTGTGAAAGGGCATGTTTAAAAAATAGCTCTCTGGAGCTCTTAGCAAAATTATATTTTTAACAGCTATTGGTCACCTTGTTCTGCCAGGCCAAGAAAAGTGTATGAAAGGGATAACAAATTACTAGTAAGATCTGGCTTCATAGGAATGCTTCTTTGGCTTTCCTCATTTCCCACTGAGTTTGCTTGTGACTTGCCGTATTAATTTTAGCATGCCTAACAGCAGTTGAGTCTTACAAAAGCAGTAAGTGTGAATTATATTTTACCAGTCTCAGGATAATCTGATGGCAAGCAGGCTATTCTACTAACATGCAAACTGGACAAAAATCAGCTTTTTGCCAGTGATGTTCCTGAACCCTAGCACAGCCAAACAATCTATAGGGGATCTTTCGTCACTACTGCTAATACAGGATCTCTAAAATCTGATATATAAATAAAATGCACACACATACACAGATATTTATGAAGACTAGCAAACAAAAGAAAGAAAATAAAAATGTGTGCATAAGCTTAAAATTATGAGTTTAAATTACAAAATACGGTGCAAAACAATTCACATAAAATATTCTGAAAAACATACAGCAAGGGCCCATCTTAGTCTATTAAGCACACTTATTAGTTTTCTCTTTTAAGAAATCAGTTAAAACTTTAAACTACTTTTCATGTTCCCGTTCCTGTTTTTAGTCAAATTTAGGATTTGCTCTTTTTAATGTATTTGCAGTAGAGCAAATGGGCCCTGTAAGGAGCCATTGTCTGACAACTTACTTGCCATGCTCCAAAATGTCAGTATGTAAAATGAAAGATAAAGAAAGATAAAAGGCAAGAAAGATAAAATGCTCAACAATTGCTTCTATTCAAAAGCATCTGGGCAAGTCTGCTTGAAGTATCCATAGGAGCTTGCATGCATACGCAATATCATCCTTGGTTATTCATGGACTGTGTTTACTTCTTACCGTCTTCAAATCTGCAGCAATTTCTCCCTTGTTTGGATGTTATGGTAAGTGCCAGCCTTGTGGCTTCTTTGTGTTGCAGTCTGTGCTGCAGTGATATGTAAGAATGCATATCTAAAAAAATTTGTTAAAAATTAATGGGAAACTAGTGGGAACCCAGGTTTTATACTGTAGAGCCTACAACATTATAACCTCTCTTGGTGATTTAGAAAACAAGGTACAAGAAATAGTTTTGTTAGCTCATCATAGATGACTTTGGGCTAATTATTCTCAGTGCTATTGCCCAGTATAATCAGAGCTGGAGAAATACAGTCACTGAGGAAAAAAAAGACCAAACCCAAACTAAACAGGCGTGGAACATATTGAATTCGGTTGGAGAAAACCAAATTTAAATCGAACATTTGCTGTGTTTACTCTAATTTCTACAATGCTCTTGTGTACAATGCCACATTATTCCACTGCTGCATGAGCTGGAAAGCCATTTTCTTTCCTCATCAACTACTGTAACACCTGCATATACACTCAAAGCTGATGGTACACCCATCCATTATTTCCCTAATACGCCAGTGAGTCTATTTGTGTGGAAAGCCAAAAAGCTTCACAAATGCAAAATACAGAAGACAGCTTATTAAATGTGAAGAAAGGGCATCATGTCCGTACCCAGATAGATAGCCCTAAGTTTTCTAGGCACAACCCAGACTATTTTAAACACTGGTTACTACACTTCTCAACCTGCTGGAAGAGTAACATATGTTCCAAATGGGGCTCATTTCTGTTGTGCTTTATCACAGTTCTGCTGCTTAGTATGGGTATTGTAATAGTGAGGACAATTTCCACAGAGGGAAATTGTGTCAAACCTCAATCTGCTACAGTACATTAAACTTGGTAGGCTTAATGCTGAGTCCTGTAGACACTAGCACAATTTTCTTTGACTTGATATTTAATAGGACATAAAAGTGTTAATATTTTGACTTGATGAATTTGCTTTTTGCTTTCAGCAGCAGACAGTTATGAAAAGTTACAGTGGTACATTAGTTACAGTAATTTGGTTTTGGGACACAAGCAGAAACAAATAAAATCCATTAACAGAGCCAATAGCTATAACCAAAGCTAATAAAAAGGGCTAAAGGCAATTTATAAAAATGAGTCTTAAAATGTCTACAAAAGAAGGAAAATTTAAGGTGATCTTAAAAGTAACTGAAACAATATTGTTTTTCCAATATTTTAGCTAACGTTTTTCATTTTAAAACACTTAGCAATATATACAAGTAGGGTAATGCACAAATTCCATTTGTTTTCCTTGGTTCCATACATTTATTTACTTAAAATGTTTATAAGACTTTTGTTAATAGGCATCAAACATGACAAATAAACCAGTCCATAAACATTAAAATGAGAACGCCCTGTAGTTCTAAGTCTGTATCCAGCTCCAAGTTCTCTTTTGCTTTCAATGGTGGAATAGTCATTGATGTATTATTTTAAAAAAGGAATTCCATGTTGTTGATATGCATGATTTTTGGTACCACTTTATTCTTCTCTCTCAATTCTCTCCAGACAGAGCTATACCTTGATACATCATGATTCTGACCTTAGCAATATCTTTCATTTTTTCTGAAATTAGGCAGTTTGAATGAGATAGATATTTTACCCAAGGAAAGATGTTCATGACATCAGTGTGAAAAAGTGAGAGTGTCTACAGATCTTTATGGAGAAAATGACTTAAGAAGGAGCAGGGAGGACTACCCATGGATCAGTAATTATGGCAGTTTAAAGCAGAATGAGAAAATCTCATTTATAAAAGCATGTTACACACCAAATTATTTTCTTCAATCAGAGAAGCAAAATACTATACTGTTTTCACTAGATCTCATGCAAAATAGCATGATAGGTGACTGGGAAATGGACTCAGGGACATTGGATACATATCATTAGTGATAAGACACATGGCTTTGCATTCCACATGTTATCTAGAATTGTTTCAAGACACTATGGGTTACAGAAAGCACTCTAATGACATGGTGTGTGTAGCCAGTGGAACCAAGCCCATTAGCAAAACCAGCCACCGCACAAATTTATGTGCCACTTACTGTACTGCTTCTTGGCTGTTGGTGGGGTATAGCAACGGATTTGCTCTCTTAAGGGAAATAAAGAACAGTAACATTTTATTGCTCTAGGGGACTGGAACCTGCAGTATAAAAATAAAAAATGGGTATGACTAGAAGTAGGCTCTAGCACAGGTATTTGTCTCCATTAACAAAGAGAAAAATCCAGAGTTCCCTCCTCTTAATTGTCAGACAGTTAAAAATGCCTGTGTGGGCTTGTCTACACAACAAGGATAAGGCACAGTAGGCTGCAGCATGAAGCTGCAGCAGATCTGTAAATACTCTTAGTCCATTTGGGCCACCAAGTAGCTTACTCCATTTGAAAACTGCAGTAATGATCCCTGTGCAAAGGTAGTTTTAGGGTATGGACTAAAGGACTTTCCTTGTGCCATACAGTTAAAAGAGCAGATTTTCTGCTCTGCAATAGGGTTCAGGCAGCCCTTCATCTACATAGAGAGTGGGGTACTGAAAGCACACATAAATAGGACTCAAATAACGAGCATTTCAACTTCTAATGACCCAAAAAGAAGTTGAACAGAAACACAGAGTGTCACAGTTGATACCCATCTTCTCCATTACTTTCACAGTACAAAACTGACTCTTTGAGTCAGTCCGTTGCTCTAAAAGGAACAGAAATTTCTCCAAGAGCAGGAGCTGAACATGACAGCCCCACTTAAGACAATACCAGTATTCCTTTACACATATTACAATGAGTGAAGGCTGTCAGCTTCAGACACAATCTCATCATTTACAACTCTGCCCTTTCTATAGAGATATTGTCCTTTACATGACCATAGCAAGACGCAGGCAAAACCACCCACAAACCCCCCCAGCATCGATATTCAGTTCAATTCCAATTTCATTTCACTAGACATAACGATGGTGGAGGCGAAGTGAAGTGAAAGCAGGTTCCCTAATCAGGGTGTCCTAAACTGCAGATGGCTGCAAAGCCAGCTCCCAGCCGTAGCTGGGAAGCTGCACAGGAGGAAGCACTGTTACAGGTTTGCTCTTACATCCTGATATGCTTTTGTCATACTGTTTCCCTTACTGTCCTCTGAGGGAAAACTGTGCCCACTTGATAGCAGACTATCATCAGAGGCAGGAATTTTGGTTTGTCTCAGTATGTTAAAAAACATAAAAGAAAAAAGAAAAGAGAGAGACACCCCAGTAACTTGATAGTTTCCAGTGTATAGGTTGGGAGAGCACAGAAATCTTTCCCTTGTGCTTTCTGTCACTAGAAAGGGAGGTATATTAAGTGAGCCTAGAAGCCATACCACATAGAAGTGAATCTCAAAAGAACTACAAAAAATTAGTGACTCTGCTCCAGTTAAGAGGAATGGCTAGTTGTATAAAAGATTATCTTCAAGTTCAAATTATTCTGAAAATCCTGACTCATACCATTAAATTTTCTGCCTCTCAGGGTGTAAAGGGTCAAGCTAGTTTAAGATCTGGCTCATGTGAGTAAATGAGCTCTTCAGATCAAAGCCTGACACAGATTTTGCTTTGGTACTATTGAGGATGTCACTATTAAATAAATAGAGGTAAGGTGAAAGTTTTCACACTAAATAATAGACACACTTGGCAGTATTGTGGGCTCAGAAGAACTGAAACAGAGAAGGGGAACACCAAGATGAACGGAGCATTTCGCAGCCACTGGGATCTTATTTCAAACCTTATTTATCTCCACTAGGTGTTTTCAGCTAGGAACGTCGAGGTATGATTAAGAGGCCACTTCATGTCTTCTGACACCTTCTATGCTGCAGAGACAAGGTCCAGTTTTGGGGCAGAACACCAGATATCTAATCTCCTACTCCTGGTCTGCAGCTGCACGACTTCGCAAGCTTACTACAGGCATGGGATAGCAAGAAACCATGCGGACATTCTTCTGTCTTAAAACACCTTGAAACTATAGAGGGAAGAGGTGTGGAGTGGGGTCCTCCTCTGAGTGCCAACCAGCC
>NW_009258499.1:0-8593 GCF_000687185.1 Egretta garzetta | reverse complement strand
GGCAGGAAAAGGGAAAGACCTTGCAGGTAAGAATGATTTAACCTGCACAGCTCCTTCATTGTTGAATTCTAAAGAGCTCAGGGAGGGAATGGGGAAAAGCTGGGCTGTAGTAAAGGTGAAGAAGCCAGGCAATTAGTGATGAGAAGGTGAATATCAGAGGGAAGTGCACCTGGTAAAGTCTCCAGCCTTTTATAAGGAAATCAACTGTGTCCATAGATCCAGATGTGAGGAGTTAAAGATATAGGCCAACATCTGCTACACATCTTTTCAGATCTCCTTGTTCAGAGCAGTGGCAAATGAAAAGATTCATTTAGAAGAAACCAGGTTCCAGTCTGTCAGCAGACTGTCAGAAAAAGAACAGAGGAAAAGGATCCTATCCCCATGTTATTTCTCTGGTACAGAAAAAAAAAAAAAAAAAAAAGGCTGGTCTTACTAGCCTTTCCAAAACCACAAAATCCAAATACATCTTAGATAATCAGAGAAGCAGGTAAATGGCTACCAGCTTTGGAAGCAGACAGTGTCATAAAGACAGAAATCAAGGCAAGTAAAAGTAGCAGTCCTAAAAATCAAGAAAAAGACTAGAAAAAAAACAGAGAGGCTGGTTTTGTTTGTTTGTCTGCCTTGCTCTTTCACCATCCCAGGGTTAAAAAAGAATATCTTATGGCCTCCCCAATATACAGGTGTAATATCTCTGTTATTGTGAACGGGTGAAATCACACTGCTTACTCATACATTAACAAAACTGTTGTGCTGTTAGACAAAAGCTGAAGTTTGACTTAAATTAATTTGTTCATATATTGGTACTGAGAAGTAATTTACAAAACAGCAAAAAGCCTAAGGGAAGGCCATGGTTTATATCTAATATTTGATGCAGATTACCAATTTATAGATAATTTGGACTGCACATGTTAGAGTTTTCTCTTAATCATATTAACACAATAATATTTAATATATTAGGTAGTCTTACATGTTTTATGTACAATTATGTACTGCATATGACATTAGCTATTATTATGTCACTGTGCCAAACTTCTTATGAGATCAAAAGATCTTTGTTGCTTAAATGGACTCTGTTTAATGCATCTGAATTGCTTGAAAGGGAAGAGAACTGATGAGTGAACAGGCTGCAGTAATTTAATATAGACAGATGACTAGTGGGCACCTCCAAGGAAGCAAAGCAGTAACTTCACATTCTTTTGCTAAACAAGAACTGCTTTCTAGGTTGTTTGAGAAAGTCCCAAGGATAGAGTTTTCAGTTACAATTACAAAAATCCCATGCTGATATTGCCCTACTTTAACTAAAAAGCCACCTAAGTTCCAGTTGAAGGTCCTAATATTAAATACTAGAAAAAAAGAACTGAGGAGCTCCTGGAGTCTACAGTAGCATTTGGGTTGTTGCAAATGACAAAGGTAATCTATCTTTCCACATTAGGAAGGATTATAATTTTATTATCATTAAATATTTGAATGCATAGTGAATGTGACTAACATTTTCCTTCCCTATTTGGTGGAAAGGAAAATCCATCTCCTAACAAGGGGAAAGGAGAAAGTCACTGTAACAGCTATCGCTTGACTTACCTTTGCCCTTAGAATTAATTTTGAGACACAACCTTCACTTACCCCTCACTAGGGCCCAAAAACGACAGTCATGTTTGCCACTAGGCTGCTGCTAATTCCCATCTGTGCACCAGTCCTGAAACACCATCTAGAATCTAGCACTGGAATTAGATATATTTTGTCCTTTCAGAGGTACACACACCGCTTATTGTATCAGAACAATAACTTTACACCAGTCTGCTCCACCTCCTTCCTCATCATTGAGAAGCATGGAGATACAGACAGAATTAGCATGACACAGTGGAGAGGGCACACACCACGTTTCCTGGGTTTTACAAATTTAAGTTTGCATCATTAAACTCTTATTTTTTTTTCTCTGTGTTATAAGCTCTTAATTTCTGTTTTACAGAGTTTTGAGTATAGATCACACTTTGGGCAAAATTCAAGGTAGCAGTGGCGACTTCAACTCTGAGCATCTTATCTCAGCAGCACCCAGACCTCCTACTCTTAGGTAAGATTCTAGCAACTGTTGTAAGCAACAGCTAAACTGGTAGCTATCTTTATCTTTTCCTTTAGAAATAAAAGATATTCTCAACAGGCTGTTGGCATGAACATTTTATGAATGTTAAAATAAAGCAGACCATCTCTGTATACAGAAGCACAGGAACTGCTTTACCAATTAAAAGCAATATATGCACCTTCACAACACCATGATTTATAAGCTGACAGTAAGAAGAGACTATTGAAAAAAAAAAAAAAAGAACAGATTCAGTTTAACAATGCTTCTCTATCTTTACATGTTCTTTTCATTAATATAGATGAGGCCTAAGGTTATGAAAGCTGTGGAAGAAGTAAAACTTAATTGTGCCTGGACAATACGTCCTGGAGAAGACAATATAAAATAAATACAAACAGCTCTTTAACTTCCACATGAGCACTAGGTGACCAGACTTGTAATGTCTTGTCATGTAGAATCCCTCTGCTTCTAATTATTGGATAAATTTGTTAGCTGGTTAGTCCAAAAGCTATACAGTTTTTTTGGATGGGTAGGTGGGGGCAGGCGGAAAGTCCTCTACAGTTTTCTCCAAGGATATCCCAATTTTCTTCCTCAGTCCCCTCCATAGCCAAGTGCTAAAATTTAAACTGGACAAACTGATTATTGTTATAAGGGAATAAGGCAATCCTCTTGCATGAGGCTAAAGCCAACATTTTTAAAGTCAGAAGCCTATAGATAAGCAACATTACTCATTAATGGGTCTGAGTTTTCCTTCATGGAAAGGTCTAACAGTTCAATATACTAGTGAAAATTAAAATAATTTAAATAAAATTCTTTTTACAAACAAATATTTTGATGCAAGACACACACAATGCATATTCTTTCTCTTTTATTATCTATAATAGTTTTGCGAAGAATAGTCACATGAAAACAGGATACTCTCTTAAAGAGCTCATCTGCTACTGCCAATTATTAAATACTTGAAATCACAACAATGTTCTTATGACATCATAACTATTTCCACAGAAACCAATTATTTGTATCAATTGCATTTAGTGAACTTAAAATTCAAACTCATTTTCATGTAAATAACCCTATCATTACAAAAAGGATAAACAAAACTACAGAAAGCATGTGTTTGTACAATCAGAAGAGTCAGTAAATATAATGAATGTTTTTCTGTGTCTGCCATGAAATGCCAGTACATTAAGAAGTGAATAGACTTTTTGTGTTATAAATGAATACACAGACAGGGATAAAGGCTCCTTCCATTTCAACTCCATTCTTCACTAATCAATTACTGCACTGTACCTTTTCAGTTTAATGGGAAAGAAAACTACAAACTCTGCACTATTTTGATGTTTCAAAAGGAAAAGGGAAGGAGGATTTAAAAAAATAAGAAAGACCTGGACGATATTTCTTTCACTCTTCTGCACTCTTCGCATCATGAAAAATAGCTTGCGCACATGTATTTTCCCAAAATGTTCTTTGAGTACAGTTCACAGTTGCAAGTACCTGAGGGACAGGTTTGCTAGGTTCTGTTTCTGGCCCTCTGTTGATTTAACATGTTATCTGAGGCATCTGGCTCAATCTCCAGAGTGCCACCTTTCACTGTGCTCTAAAAAGTGACAAAGCTGCACCTAACCACAGTGCAGCCCTCTACATAGCTATGCAAGTGTTGCACCTTTGTCCTTTACAGAACTCATTTGACTCAAAGATGACCCTGTAAAATACATATTTTCTAAAATAAGATACTTGCACAAGAAAAACTGGCTTTAAAAATGCTCTACACTTAGTTTTAAAGTGTATTGCTTTCTACCCAACCTTAGAATCATAGAATCATAGAACGTTTGGGGTTGCAAGGGACCCCTAGAGGTCATCTAGTCCAACCCCCCTTCAGGAGCAGGGACACCACTAACTAGATCAGGTTGCTTGACCTTGGCCCTGTTACTCAAAACACTGTGGTTTGACCCAACTCTACCACATTTCTCTAAATCCTAGTCAGTCCATATTTGATCACCCTAACCAGTGTGGGGTGAATTACTTTCTCTTTGATTAATTTTACTATCTTCCAAGCCTTCTCAAATTCTTATGTCTCTTTTAAACAACAGTATCATAGAATCATAGAATCATAGAATGTTTAGGGTTGGAAGGGACCACTAGTGGTCATCTAGTCCAACCCCCCTGCAGTGAGCAGGGACACTGCTAACTAGATCAGATTGCTCAGAGCCCCATCCAACCTGGCCTTGAATGTTTCCAGGGATGGGGCCTCCACTACCTCTCTGGGCAACCTGTTCCAGTGTTTTACCACTCTCATTGTAAAAAATTTCTTCCTTACCTCTAGCCTGAACCTACCCTGTTCTAGTTTAAAACCATTTCCCCTTGTCCTAACACAGCTGGCCCTACTAAAAAGACGTTCCCCATCTTTCCTATAGGCCCCCTTTAGGTACTGGAAGGCCGCAATCAGGTCTCCCCGTAGCCTCCTTTTCTCCAGACTGAACAAGCCCAACTCTCTCAGCCTGTCCTCATAGGAGAGGTGCTCCAGCCCTCGGATCATTTTTGTAGCCCTCCTCTGGACCCGTTCCAACAGTTCCATGTCCTTCTTGTGCTGAGGGCTCCAGAGCTGGACGCAGTACTCCAGGTGAGGTCTCACCAGAGCTGAGTAGAGGGGCAGAATCACCTCCCTCGACCTGCTAGCCATGCTTCTCCTGATGCAGCCCAGAGTACGTTTGGCCTTCTGGGCTGCCAGCGCACATTGCCGACTCACGTCCAGCTTTTCATCCACCAGCACCCCCAAGTCCCTCTCGGCAGGGCTGCTCTCAATCCTTTCTTCCCCCAGCCTGTATTGATACTGGGGGTTACCCCAACCCAGGTGCAGGACCTTGCACTTGGCCTTGTTGAACCTCATGAGGTTCACACAGGCCCACCTCTCCAGCCTGTCCAGGTCTCTTTGGATGACATCCCTTCCTTCTGGTGTGTCAACCGCACCACTCAGCTTGGTATCATCCGTACTCTAATCCGGTATGGATACATATTCTGGGCTGATTTAATCTTTACCCTACATGGCAATTAGAAAGAATTGTGATGCTACTGAACGTCAAGTGCTGTAATATTTTGCTTTTTAGGGAGTATTCGGGGCACTATTTCCCCAACTGATCATCTGCTTCTGATACCATTCCCACATTTTCCCTCCAGGAGGTACCAAGAATTTCCCACATGGCAGCCCTTGAAAGGTTTTTGCTTGGAGCTCTTTAAAGAGAGGTTCTCAACCACTATCATATTGACATTTTCAGGAAGTGATCTAGGACTCCTACACCTTCCTTTGAACGTGCTGAGAGACTTAAATAGCTCACACTACAAACCAAATGAGACCCTCTAGACATTATTTAAAGACAACCTATTATCATCTTAGATAAACCCACAGTTCACAGCTCTTTACTAGAGTACCTACAGAATGAAGCTTTAAAATCGTTTAGACTATTGTAACTAAAATTCAGCTTCTAAAAGACTACTGCAATTCTTGCAATATTCCCCTTAGTAGCATTTTGTATTTTAAACATCTGTTAAAAATCAGTAGCATTAAGTTAATGGGATAATCTGGCTGGGCTCTTTTGAAATTAATCAAACAAATTAGCATTATGGACTTTTAAGAGAGATGGAAAAGAGCTGATTAGAATACCACACATTAAAGCCACAAGCACATCCGCACCAGGGTGCAGAATTCACAGCAGATAGGCTTCTGTGGTACAAAGCACGTTTAGGGTCACACAGTTGCCATGTCTTCATAAAGTGATAAAGGAAGGTCCTATTCCATCAACTGAGATATGCTTCAGATAAAATAATTGCCAAAATAAAAGCATTTCCTCCCTTCCTGCACCTTCCTCTGTCAATGAGGAAGTTGCATAATTGCATAATGATAAATGACCGAGACACGCTGTTCCCAGACATTCATAATGGCTGAGTGCTGCACTGGTCATGTAATACTGTGATGTGCTGCTATATGATTCTGTCAATGGAACAAAAACAGTGGGGCAATGTTAGTTCAATCCAGCTGTAGCAAATATCTACCTGACACATTCATCCTTGACTTAAAATAAAAAGAAATGTATCACAGTTGTACTCAATGACTGCTTAGTAATGCAAGTACTCAAACCACAAAGCTTCAGATTTGGTATATAATACTGAGAAGACAAACAAGAAATTTTAAAATGTTTTCAGGTTCAATACGTATCAGCATTCAAAATTCCAGTTTGTCTGCAAATATCTGCCAAACACAGAAGCAAAATCTCGTGAAATTTCCTGTTCTTCCAGGTTAATAATAGGTAGAAATACTGTGAGGACAGGGCTCTCTAGCTCACATGTGCAATTCCCTTCATGCTTGGCCCTTCTCCTAACAAGAAAAAATAAAGGAAAAGAACGATAAAAACTAGGGGGAGCAGAGTTAATTTCTTTTAAAACCGTTTTTGATGTAAATAAAATAAAAATGTAGAAATAACACCAAAAATATTAAACTGAATGAAAATTCAACTTTACGTATTCACTGCTCTCCTGTAGTTTTTATTTCTATTTGCACTGCTATTTCTCTTTTGAGGATGACATTATTGAAGGAGGTTCCATATGGCTTGTGTTATGTAGGAGGTCAGATACTTATGATGGTATATTTCTGGTCTTAAATTCTATTCACCTATCATAATACTAATGTGTGCATTATTTCCCATGTATTGGCAGGTACACACTGCTATACCCCCTGTCTCCTTGAATGCTATTGTAACTGCTGGTCTTACAATGTTCGAGTTCTCTTTTCTCATCATCTCCTTTCCTTTCAGATTTCTCATTTAGCTTTTTCTTTCCCTTTTTAACCCATCTGCATTCAAAACCAGTTCTAAAATGCTAGAACAGATACGCTATTTTCTTCCATACACTGTTAGGTCTGCTTACATATTCTCCCACCCCCTTTCCTCCCTCAATTTGGGTCTGTTTTGGTCAGAATCCGGAGGGCCTGTTTGCTACTCTCCCATGCAGGAGCTAGCATGGCAGGTTCCAGTTTCCACTGCCTATTGCACAGTACTGCAATACACATGACTAATGACAATGTTGGAAGGAAGATGAGTTTTCTTATAATTAAAAATGTTAGGGACTACAATGCACCACACAACTGAATGCTAATCCCCTCACTGAGTGTGCTGGACAGTCACGGCTAAGTGTTGTATGAGCAAACAAGCCCAGATAAGAAAGTTTAAAAAGAAGAGAGAATACTTTGCTGAAGGGCTGTTGAAAGAATTTCGTAAAAGTTAGAGCTATCACTGCGCTTGGCAGGTGTTTCACAAACAGGGTTTTGTCCAAAGTGTCCCCTGATATCTAGCAAGAAAGAATATAAAGCAGAAGAGCTGAAGGTATCAGGTCAGGAGGATAAAGTTCAAACCAGAGCAGAACTATGCAACTCTGCATCAAGTATTTATACATTTGAATGCCAGACACCAATCCCGATGCTGGCTTCTCAGGCTGTCACACTCACAGAGGTACCTGACAGCTACTGCAGATTCTGAACATCTGAAATGCACCTCAGTATTTTTGGCTGCACTGATTTGTATCAGAAAAGTTCTGGTAACATTCAACATATACAAGTAAAATTCAACAAACAGAAAAAAACCGCAAAGCATAGGGATACTTAATCGGTGCACTGAACCCTTCAAATATGAATGTTTATTTATGATCTTTTTCTGTGATTTTAGATTAGATTGCACATAGAATTAACAGCCTTTGCTGAATGTGCCATGTCATCTCACACAAATGTCTTATCTGAAGTAAACAGCAACTGGTGGAGTATGGGACCTCTCATAACAGTTAATCGGGCGTGACCAAGAACAGGATTTGAAATGGGATTCTAGAATAAATGGGGCTTCTTGAATAAAAGTAAGAATGAGTTTTACAAACTTGCAATTTTGTGGCATATTTTGCGGCATATTTTGCTGGTTGATCATTTCTATGCTGTAGTTATACTTTTGCAAGCTAGATCCATGACATTCTTTCTATCTTGCTGATATTACTCCCCCCCAGTCATCCACTTAAATTTACTACATATAAAAGCCGAAAGCACATTACCTCCAAGAGCTTTGGGAGGTTACATAATCTGAATCAATTTCATTACCATAAATAAATGTCAAATGGCTGAAATACGTTTTCTCTGATTAAACTGTCAAGGGCAAGAACATGCAGGAAGAGAGTGTCTTTGTTTTATTCCTCTTATGGTAAAAAAGGGGAAAAAAAGTGTGAAGGAAAAAATCAGTATCTTATGAGTGATCTTTACATAACAAAAAACGTGAGGTGATACTTCCCAAAGACAAAAAAATGACCTAGTAGTCCACGTCATTAGTAACTAAATAATTCTGTTTGTGGAAAAAAATCTGAACATCTGGTATACTAATTAGTCATAACTTGAATCATACTGTGTTATCTTCAAACCTTTGTCTTAAGCTTTTCTGCCCTCAGTTTATGAAGAAAAACACACATATGTTTCCATTTCCCTAGCTATCCCAAATA
>NW_009258498.1:29051-30366 GCF_000687185.1 Egretta garzetta | reverse complement strand
TTTTCATGGGGGTTTTTTTGGGGGGGAAAAGCGGGAAAGTCGCAGAGGG
Organism: Egretta garzetta; assembly: GCF_000687185.1. Classification (NCBI taxonomy): domain Eukaryota; kingdom Metazoa; phylum Chordata; class Aves; order Pelecaniformes; family Ardeidae; genus Egretta; species Egretta garzetta. Next base: position 30,317 of record NW_009258498.1, on the reverse strand, counting down.
AGGGGGATTTGTGGGTTCAAAATGTGGATTTGGGAAAATTTCGGCGCGGAATCTGGGATTTAGGGGAAGAAAAAGGAAAAAGAACCTCCCCCCCCCCCCCAAAAAAAATAAAAAAACAAACAAAAAAATGAGACCAAAAAATAGGAAAAACTTCATCACTCAGGTACTCTTTAACCTACAACTTCAGATATTAATCAAAAATATATTTAGTTTGCATGGGTTTTATATTCTTGTATCACTTGCACCTTCAATCTCCTGACTTGTTATCGTCTAGTTTCTCTTCACTGGTAAGCACAGGGGAACTTCGGCTCAGAAGTCTGATCAAGCTGAGTGTTGAAGAAGTCTGAATCTCTTTGCTATAGACCAGATTTCTGCTTTTTCAGAGCCTCCCCACATTGCAGTGATGCTACTTTGGCATAAAAATGAAATTTGTTCATTTGTTTCAGTTTTCTTCATTCCAGCATGGAAATGAAGCAAAAAGAGGGATCAGATGTACCAGCAGATTTTGCCACAGGGAAGGATTTTCTAGTGCTGATTCCATATTGATCCAGAATTTTAAGTTTCAAAAACCTCAATTAAACGTTTCCTTAAATTTCTTGCCAGTCCACTGTTGCTGCCTGACTGCTCATTTTCCACCCTTCTCGGCACAGGCAATGACACATTGGGTGATCTGAAGGAGGAATACTGTGAATTTTAACTACATACAGGCAGAGGGGGGAGTGACTTCTCTCATCTTAGGGTGGATATCATGCATGTGGAAGATTGTCTTGAGGTGCATACAGGAAAGAAGCAGCTGGAACACAGTAAACCCAGCCTAACAGCAAATATTACTTTAATTCCCATGTTAAAAGACTAAAGCCTGAATTTATTCCATCTAATTTTAAGACTCTAAGTGAGGTTCCTAAGAGGAATTTAGGCTGAGTCTAAACTATCAGACATAGTTGCACCAGCACCCCCCCAGGCTTCACCACTGTTCCCCTTGCTCCTGGATTTGGCTGGAAAGAAAACACGTGCATGCAAGCAGGAGGGAAACATGGTGACATCCACCCAGAGCACTAAACTGAATAAGTGAAAGATCAAGACCCTGGGACAACCCACAGTGTCCACCTACAGTTTGGACATAGCTTCACTTAACCTAGCCTTCCTTCATAGCCGAGAAAGAGAGAGGAGGACCTGGATTTGCCCTTTGCCTTTCAGAAGTGATTGTTCATGTTGATACAAGAACTGATGGAGCTTTCTTTCATCATAAAACAAAACTGAATAGCA
>NW_009258498.1:26209-28477 GCF_000687185.1 Egretta garzetta | reverse complement strand
GAATTTTTGGGTGGGTTTTTTGGAATTTTTGGGTGGGTTTTTTTGAATTTTTGGGTGGTTTTGATGGAATTTTTGGGTGGTTTTTTTTGAATTTTTGGGTGGTTTTGTTGGAATTTTTGGGTGGGTTTTTTGGAATTTTTGGACTTTTTTTTTGACACCCCCCCCCGCCCCCCAGCGCCTTCAATTTTATTGGCAAAAAGGGGAAGCCGTGGGATCGAAACCCTTAAAAACCTCTTTAAGGGAAGCGGCGTCTTGTTGGTCGCCATCTTGCGCCGGGCTGTTGCCCGCGAAGGGGCTTCCCGATCCGGATTTGGCGCTCGCTTTGACCATTCCGTAAACGGAAGGGACCGGGAGGTTGTGTACCCCGGGTTGGGGGGTGGTTTCTTGGGTGGGGGGACCCACGGTGGCGGTGCCACCACCTCCGGTGGCTTTGGGCCGAGGCCGATTGTAGCTGTTGTACCTGTCCGTAGCGGTTTCGGCGCTGGTTTTATCCGATTCGGGTTGTTCCAAGGCCGATCGTCGGACGAAAAGGGGTTCCTTGGTTTTACCGGTGGTTTTAGAGGAATCTGAAGATTTGGAGGTCGCGTTGCTTTCGTTGGGAGACTCGGAAGTTTTGTTTCCCGAGCTCGGAGTCCTCGGATCGTATAAACTGATGGCGCTGAGCACGCTGCTCTGCCCGCTGCCTTTGCTCAACCCGCCGGCCGTCAACAACCGAGGGTCGTAGGGAGCGATGGCCGGGGCGGAATCGCCGGTGGAAGAGGCCGGCTCCGTCGTTTTAGGAGCTCTCGAACCCCCCGTTTCCGTAGATTTTTGTAATCTGGGATCGGCGGGGGCTTTCCGTACGCGAGGATCGCTGGGTTTGTCGCTCTGGCTGGAAGAGGGACTGCCGGCGGCGTTCACAGTCTTTAATATCCTCGAGAGGAGCTCGAAATCGGGGAGACCGGCGCCCGAGGAGGAAGCGGCGTCCCCCGGCGCCGTTCCCCCCCTCTGCCTGGGATCGGAAAGCCCCGTTTGGGATCTGTTAAGACGGGGATCGAGGGTAGGCATGGATTGAAGGGCAGCCGGGACGGGAATAAACTCTTGCTTTGGGATGGGGAGCGGAATGAGATCCTCTGGGCTCCACAGGATCATCCGGGCAAAGTTGGGTTTGTTGAGGACGACGTCTTTCTTGATGTGACTGAACTGTTGCAGCTGGGAGCGAGGATCCCGCAGGGAATGGCCCGGGAGAGGATCCAAGGGGATGTTGACCGGTTTATCCCGTAGAGCCCTTTCCCCTTCCTCCTCCTCGGGGAGCAGGGGGGGTTTCTGCCCACCGCCACCGGAATGAGGAGCTTCTGGTTTAGGGGTGGAGGAGGGAATGTGTCGCGCGAGCCTGGGGTCGGTGGGTCCCGAATCCCCGGGAAGAGACGGGCCGGAAAGGTCCGCGTTGCGGGAAAGCCTGGGATCTCGTAAACGCGGATCGGCAGGACGACCGCTCCCTCCCGCTTGGGCTTTTTGCAGGCGAGGGTCGCTGACGCCGGAGGGCGGCCCGATTTCTCCGTGGGAGGGTTGGGGGTGAGGTCTGCCGGAGCTTTGTTGCCTTAGGGTTTTCAAGATGGAGGTGACGCTACTTCCACCGTCATCTTCATCACTGGAATACCAGTTACCGGTATCGCCTGGGAGGAAGAAGAGAAAGCAGCTGGTAAAGGGCAATGACGGGAGGGTCAAGCCGTGACGCCAACGAGAAGGGCCCCAAAACGCTGCCCCTCTCCCCTCAACGCTGCTCCCATTCCCAACCGTCCCCGGCTTTTGCCGAAACGACGTCTGACGGCTTCGGCCTCCCTGGTCTTCTTTCCATGCCCCGAATTACCAAAGAGCCGGTGGCATCCCTCTCTTCCTCTTCCTCCTGTCTGCAGCCGACTCTTCTTAATTTCACCACAATTTAAGCCAGCATCCCTATCTCCTCCACCTTCTGGCCAAGCTGTTCCCATTTCTCCAGTAGACCCTGGCCAAGCTGTTCCCATTTCTCCGGTAGACCCCGTCCAAGCTATTCCCATTCTCTGTTAGACCCCATCCAAGCTGTTCCCATTTCTCCGGTAGACCCCGTCCAAGCTATTCCCATTCTCTGTTAGACCCCATCCAAGCTGTTCCCATTTCTCCGGTAGACCCCGTCCAAGCTATTCCCATTCTCTGTTAGACCCCATCCAAGCTGTTCCCATTTCTCCGGTAGACCCCGTCCAAGCTATTCCCATTCTCTGTTAGACGCCATCCAAGCTGTTCCCACTTCTC
>NW_009258498.1:23962-25564 GCF_000687185.1 Egretta garzetta | reverse complement strand
CTTTTCCCTTTCCCCCGGTAGACCCTGGCCAAGCTGTTCCCATTCTCTGTTAGACCCTGGCCAAGCTGTTCCCATTTCTCCGGTAAACCCCGTCCAAGCTGTTCCCATTCTCTGGTAGACCCCATCCAAGCTGTTCCTATTTCTCCGGTAGACCCCATCCAAGCTGTTCCCATTCTCTGGTAGACCCCATCCAAGCTGTTCCTATTTCTCCGGTAGACCCCATCCAAGCTGTTCCCATTCTCTGGTAGACCCCGTCCAAGCTGTTCCCATTTCTCCGGTAGACCCTGGCCAAGCTGTTCCCATTTCTCCGGTAGACCCCCTCCTCCAACGCGCTCTCACCACGCCGGGGATTTTCCTTGAGGCGCTCCTCATTCCCTAAAGAATTCCTCCCTGACAATCCCCCCCGCTTCCTCCCCATTTCTCCCGACGGCCCCTTTTTTTTTCGGAGATCACACCTCCCCGCGCGCGCCTTTCAACAGGAAAACGTATTTTGCCGCTTGCCTTCCTCGTTTTCGCGTTCCTGCTTATTGCTCTCGGCCAATCTCCGAGCCCTCTCCTCTTCCTCTTGCTGCTTTTGCTGGATTCTCAAGTAAAGCGCTCTTTGCGCCGACGGCATGAAATCGGGAATGCTGCCCGGCGGTTTCGCTAAGCCGGGGGGGCCACCTTCGCACAAGGCGTCGTGATCCAAGGACGGATCGGGGAACATGTGCTCTCCTGGAGGCCCTTCCATGTCCTCGTAACCACCGTAGTCTTCTGCCGAGGAAAACAAAAAATCATCAGCTGTTAAAAAAAATAAATCTTAAAGCTCCATAAAACAACCTTGATTTCTCCCCCCCCCCCACCTTGGTCTGCTGCGTGCCCGGGCATCCCGGGAATAACCCATCCCCGAGCCGCCACGGCCGGCAAAGCATGTCCGAACCGATTCCGGCAGATCCTCGGGATGTTACCTGGGTCTCCCATCATTCCGTGATCCATCTCCAGACCTTCTTGCTGTTGGTAGAAATTATCGTAGAAGCCTTGCGCCGGTGGGACGGGCGGCATCATGCCGGAATGGGGGGAATCATCCGGTCCGTAGGGCATCATGGGGGGTCCGGGACCCATCGGAGGACCGGGATTCATTCCCGGGCCCATCGGCATGTCCGGGTGCATGTCTGGGTGCATATCCGGGTGCATATCCGGGTGCATGTCCGGGTGCATGTCGGGATGCATGTCCGGGTGCATATCGGGGTGCATGTCGGGGTGCATGGGTCCAGGCATTGGTCCTGGGGGTCCTCCTGGCCCGGGGAACCTGGGGGGAGGTGGACCTGGGTGCCTGAAAGAGAAGAAAATTGGCGTTAATGGGTGCTCTCCTCTTCTGGAGGGATGGACCCAGCGCCCTCCCGGCAGCAGCACCCGCGCCGGACCCAAAAATGGAGAGAAACGTCTTTTCTACACGCTCGTGCCCACCGTCGGTGGCTGCGTTACAGGATCACACAGAATCCCAGCATGGCTGGGGTTGGAAGGGACCTCAGGAGATCACCTAATCCCACCCCCTGCCCAAGCAGGCTCACCCAGAGCAGGGGGCACAGGACAGCGTCCAGGCGGGGGTTGAAGATCTCCAGA
>NW_009258498.1:21845-23653 GCF_000687185.1 Egretta garzetta | reverse complement strand
CTCCTCTTAATGCACCCCAGGATGCCATTGGCCTTCTTGGCCACCAGGGCACCCTGCTGGCTCATGGCCACCTTGTGATCCACCAGGACCCCCTCGGCAGAGCTGCTTCCCAGCAGGTCAGCCCCCAGGCTGTACTGGTGCCTGGGGTTCAACCTCCCCAGGGGCAGCACTCGACACTTGGCCCTTGGTGAACTTCATTGGGTTCCTCTCCGCCCAACTCTCCAGCGTGCCCAGGTCCCACTGGATGGCAGCGCAGCCTTCCCATGGATCGGCCACTCCTCCCAGTTTGGTGTCATCAGCGAACTTGCGGAGGGGCTGAGCTCCTCGTTTGACGCCGAAATTTCCCATCCCCATCCCTCTCCCCCGCTACCTGGAGACCCCAGTGACACCCACCTCACGCCCAGCTTCTCCGCCAGCTGCCCGGTCGGCCTCACGACGATCTCAAACAGCGAGGGGATCTTCTTGTACATGTCCTGTTGTTGCTGCAACTGCTGCGGCGACAGAGGCTCGTGCATCGGTGGCGGCATTTGCGGTCCCGGCGGTGGAAGCGGTGGCGGCGGAGGAGGAGGAGGACCTCCGGGCATCGGTCTCCCATTGGGAGATGTTGGAGCCGGCGGTCCGGGAGGGCGAGGAGGAGTGGGCAGCAAGCCGACCCCGGGGGGTGGTTTGGGAAGAGGATTGATGCCTTGTTTTTTTAGCTCTTCGACTTCTTTCTCATCCTCTGCGCCTGCTTCTGCGTCATCCGCCAGCATCTGAAGAGATCAAGGAGTGAGAATGGATCCCTGCTGATCCAAGGGGCTCCGGGAAACCTCCCCCCTTCCTTTCCACCCGTGGGATTTACATCCACGGAAATTAAACCCAAGAGGGTGAACCTGCGTTGAGACCCACCCCCCCGTACCTTATCCAGAAGCTCCCTGGTCTCCTCCGTGAGCGGATCGTGGGAAAACATGCAGTCGTCCCCATTGATGCAGTTGCCCGTGGTGTGGAACAGCTTGCACGGGAAGTCCCGTGGCGTTTATTAAGGAAAATAAACCCCAACAGGGAATCACTCCTACAGCCAGAGACCTTTTTTCACTTCGAAAAGCCGCTCTCAACGCGTAGGATTTCGGCGGTCACGACACTGATCTCAAACTACCGTTGCCAGACCCTTTCTGTCGCGTTTCCTCGTAGGCCCGACGGCCGCAAACCTCATTTCTTCAACAGGAAAGGTGAAGCTAAGAAGGAACCGGGGAGGGTTCTGCGGGGTCTGAGGCCCCGGTCCTTCAGCCTGTCGGCGGAGGATGTGTTACCAAGGAACGGGTCTTTATTTTCCGCCCCCCCCCCACCCCCTCCACGCATCTCCATGGAGCAAACGAGGCTGATTTAAGGCTGGCTTAACGAACCGGTACAAAACGAAAGGATATCATGCATGTAAGGGCAGTTTTCAGCCCTGGCGCAGTAGCCGGTGATGTAGAACTTGCAGAGTTCCCGTTTCTTTGGTAGTTCGATGTCATGACTGAAATTGCAGTGGTCGCCCTGTTCCGAAAACAACCCAACCGGGCGTTAGGGAAGCACGAAGGTGTTCGGTAAGCAGCCCGGAACACAACCGAGGACGGACAGGAAGATGGCTGCTCTTTACAAAACGCTCCCTTGTAGAATCATTGGTTGGAAAAGCCCTTTAAGATCATCGAGTCCAACCTTTAACCCAACCCTGCCATCCCACCACTAAACCATGGCCCTCAGCACCTCATCTATCCTTCTTTTAAATCCCTCCAGGGATGAGGACTCCACCACCTCCCTGGGCAGCCCATTCCAGAGCCTGACAGCCC
>NW_009258498.1:19575-21337 GCF_000687185.1 Egretta garzetta | reverse complement strand
CCACCCAGTTTGGTGTTGTCTGCAAATTTGCTGAGGGCACACTCAATCCCCTCATCCAGGTCATTGATAAAGATATTAAACAAGACCAGGCCTAGGACTGAGCCCTGGGGGACACCGCTTGTGACCGGCCGCCAACTGGATTTAGTTCCATTCACCACCACTCTCTGGGCTCGGCCACCCAGCCAGTTTTTAACCCAGCGAAGAGAACATCCACCTAGGCCATGAGCCGCCAGCTTCTCCAGGAGAATGCTATGGGAGACTGTGTCGAAGGCTTTGCTGAAGTCCAGCGGGAATCCCTCCCCGAAACGGGTTAAACCCCGGGCCTGACGCTTCAGCGAGGGCTCCGCGCGCGCGGGTAGAAGAGAACCACGGAAATATCCTTGAGTTATTCCCTTACCCAGGTACATCTGCCTTCCACAAAGTATTTGCAGATCACTTTCCCTTTCTTATCCGACTGCTGGTGAGGTTTGTCGTGGTCGTTCCGCCGGTAATTTCCACCGCCTCCTCCATCCTATCGGAAGCACGTTACGTTAAGTGGACAAAGAATTTGAAATACAACGGATTGCACGGGAGGAATGAAAAACTTCCGACGCAGCCGCCTCTGGGAGCGGAAAACGGCTGAGGTTTGGGATGAAAAAGGGCAGGAAAGACGAGCGCGCTGAGCCTAGCAGGCTCCTGAGCGCGGCTTGGGATCCAAAACATCCATCCCTTTCAGAGACGGGACAACTTTTGCGGATCCTGAGAAGGATCCGTTTGGTTTTTCCCGCTCCTGCGAAGGCTTTCTTCGAAGCCTGACCGGATTTACGGAGGGAGGTGGGGTAAAAAGGGAGCATCCAGCACTGCGGAAGCCGTGAGAAAATCAAAGAGCGTCTTACCCCCATGTCCTCATCGTAGTAATCGTCGTCGTCGTTCATTCCACCACCTTTCCCCATTCCGCTTCTGTTTCCACCTCTGCCTCGTCCTCTGCCCATTCCTTTATTTCCTCTTCCCCGTGGGCCACGACCACGTCCTCGATTTAATCCTGAAACAGGCCGCCGTGTTTCTAACTTCCCCTCCTTCCATAAAAGGCACGAGCGGGAAGCAGGGACCGTCCCAGCAGAGCTCGTTACCCTACTCACCCCGTCCACGATTCTCCTTACTCCTGCGGTACTGGTTCAGCTCTTTCGAGTAGTCATCGTACTCATCGTCGATGATGGGCTCCTCGTTATCGCAGTACTGCAAACGAGAAAGGTCGGCGCCTTTAGCGAGCGGGGACGAAGCGTTCCCTCCCAAACGCCATGGCGAAAATTCTCTCGCCTCCGCGGCTCCCCGGGGTTGGAGGCTCGGCGCTTACTTCCATCTCTTCGTCATACATTTCCTCCTCTTCCTCGGGGTGGTCACCTCTGCCTCGCCCTCGGTTCCCTCGGCCCATGCCTCGGCCTCCTCGCATTCCCCCTCGGCCACCTCGCCCTCGGTACCCTCTGCCTCGGCCACGGCCACCTGGCGAAACAAAGGGATGGGGTCAACTTCGTGCTGCGTTTCACCGGGACGTGAGACCGGTGACGTAAACCTGCGTCCTCCGGGAGCGATGATATCAGACTCGTTACGCTCCCCGCCGACTTAATTTTCCTTTCAAATCATAGAATCATAGAATGTTTAGGGTTGGAAGGGACCACTAGTGGTCATCTAGTCCAACCCCCCTGCAGTGAGCAGGGACACCGCTAACCAGACCAGGTTGCTCACAGCCCCATCCAACCTGGTCTTGAATGTTCCCAGGGATGGG
>NW_009258498.1:18679-19198 GCF_000687185.1 Egretta garzetta | reverse complement strand
GAACAAGCCCAACTCTCTCAGCCTGTCCTCATAGGAGAGGTGCTCCAGCCCTCGGATCATTTTTGTGGCCTCCTCTGGACCCGTTCCAACAGTTCCATGTCCTTATAAATAAAGGTTTGGTTTCATTTTATCCATCTACAGCCATTCACGGGCTCTTAAAACGATCTAGGCCGGTGAGAAAAATGCTTATTTAAAATGTTCAGTTATCCACGGGGACCTGAACTTCCCCCTCGGAGTGGTAAACCAGAGCAAACGCTTTCCCCCGTCGCAAACTAACACCCCTGAGTGGTTGAGGCCGTCGCGGCTGGCTCTCCGCAGGCAGGGAAGTTCCCCTTCGTGAACCTTCTGAGGTTCAACAAGGCCAAGGGCCGGGTCCTGCCCTGGGGTCACCACAACCCCACGCAACTCTCCAGGCGTGGGGCAGAGCGGCTGGAAAGCTGCCCAGCGGAAAAGGACCTGGGTGTTGGTCAAGAGAGGCGGTTGAACATGAGCCAGCAGGGTGCCCAGGTGGCCAAGAGG
>NW_009258498.1:13205-18388 GCF_000687185.1 Egretta garzetta | reverse complement strand
AGGCGGTGCTGAGGGCCAGGGTTTGGGGGTGGGATGGCAGGGGTAGGGGAACGGTTGGGCTGGGGGAGCTGAAAGGGCTTTTCCAACCCAAATGACTCTGTGATTCTATGTGTTGGGTATTGTTTGGCCATGGAGCAGCTAAACGAGCTGCAGGTAACGAGTGTCAAAGATATGGTGAAAAAAGGAAGGTTGAGACGTACCCCGCCCCCGGTGAGAGCCTTCCTTTGCTCGCCGGTATTGATTCAGCTCTTTCGCAAAGTCGTCGTAGTCTTCCTTCCCTATATCTTCATCCTCCTCCCCCTCATACTGACCGTACTCTTCGTTCTCGTAGTCCTCGTACATGCCGTAATTCTTGCTCTCCATTTTCGAGTAGCTCTTCTTCTGCATGGGAGCGCTGTGAGAGGACGGATACTGCTGGTGGGACTTTGGGAAAGGCAGAGAGGTTAGCGATGACGGAAAGGAATGGATCAAGCTTAATATCATGACTTGATTTTTAAAAATCATTAAAAAAAAAAAAACAACAAAAAAAAACCCCCAAAGAAATAACCGCTAGGTGAAAAATAAACAGGTGAAAGGACCAGAGCCAAAATGTGGGGCCCGTAGGTGGAGCCAGCCGGGCACTCGCCCTCCAATCTTGCAGGGGCTCTGAATCCGAGAGCGGCTTCCCCTTCCCCGGCCGTTGGCGGGTACTTACGGAAGAGTAGGGAGGGCTGTATTCCCTGTATTTTCTGTGTCCCTTTTCGCCAGGACTGAAGTCCGAGTCCTCGCTGTAGTCAGAGAAGTCATCGCTGGAGGAAGCATGGCGCTGCAAGGCGAGGAAAACACGGGGGGGGGGTGATTTTAGGAGGGGGCAGCTCTGAGCCTGACACGGCTCCGGGCCTTTCTGTGCAACTCCACTATGTCTCCCTTTCTCCTTTTTTTTTTTAGTTTTTGAAGAAAGCTAAGTTTTGTTTAATAAAATCATCACGTTCACCGAATTACGAAACTGGAAGCCCGTTAGCGGGTTCCCTAACGGAGACAAACACGACAGGCCTTCTGCGCTCCGGGAATTCTTGGGATTTAAGTGACAAACATCCTTGGTTTTGCAAATACGGCAGCCTGCAACCCCCTCTGAGGTCAATACCTTGCTCCAGAGCAACTCCCCGCCTCAAAACCTGCTTTCTTGCCGCTCCTCAGGCGGACAAGAGAGTGCTGCGGTGGTTTTATCCTCCCTGCAGACCTCGGTGGCCCGCCGCCGTGCTTGCCAGCCCTCCATGGAGGAAGGCGTGAAGGAGCTGAGCCCCAAGAGACCCTGCGAGCGCTCCCACCTTGCAATTATCGTTAGGGGAAGAGCCTCAAACTACCCATAGTAATGTTAAGAGGAGGAATTCCCTGGAGCCACCTGACAGCAGAGATCCCGGAGGAGGTGGGAAGCAACAGGAGCGCGTGGCTCACCTTGTGTTTGGATTTCCTTTTCTTCTTGGACCTCCTCTTCTCTTTCTCTCTCTCTTTCCGACGCTTGCGCTTCATCCGTCGATGGGCTTTCTCATCATCGGAATCGCTGTGATGCTTCTCCCCTTTCTCCTTCCGACCTCTCTCTTGAGATTCGGAGGGATCCTGAGCCTCCTCCCCTCCGTCGTCCTCCAGCTCCCCTTCTTCCAGTTCTCCATCCTCCCTGTAAAGCAGACCACCACCTTTAATTCCCCTTATTCAAAGGAAAAAAAGAAAAGAAAACCTGCTTACTCCGCTTACACCAGCCCGGCACTCGGCTCCCAAAGCACTCACAAATTCCTAATTCATCAAAGTTTTAAATATTTGACGGCAAATACCGAAATCCTGTTCATCTCTTGTCAGCGAAACCTGCTCAAGCTCGTGCCTGGAGTGAAAGGCGGCCAAGAAGCATCTCGCAACCAACAAAGCGTTCAGCTTTCACGTGAAATTAAGTGCAAATCCGCTCCCGGAGTGGAAAGGGGTGCTTTCATAAAAGCTTTGCTCCACTCCCAGAACCGAAATTGGGGTTTTAATAAAACACTCGGTCCTCCCAGAAGACAAGGATAAGCAAACACCACGTTGGTTTGCCGAATCTAGAGGCGCGTGCCCGGTTATTTCCGCTCCCTTGACCTCGTGCTACCATTCACCCTCGACTGTCGCTAGCGGAGGGGATAAAAGCCAACCCCAAACTTCCTCGAGAGGATTCCCCAAGCCCCACGCGATTAAATCCAATTAAAAACGACTCGGATACGGGTTACGAGCAACTTTTTACGACCTCGTAACGGCTTCAACGGGTAACGCGGCACCAGTTGGGTCAGCTCCCGTGCCTTTTCCTTCTCTCCCGACAGGTCCCCAGTTTGTCGCCGGGTGATTGAAAACAAGAGCGGGGTCTCCTCCTCCTCCTCCTCCTCCTCCTCCCTGCTCATTCTCCTTCTCCTTCTCCTCATCTTCCTCCTCCTCCTCCTCCCTCTTCTCTTCCTTCTCCTCCTCCTCCTCCCTTAAGCTCTAATTAAAACCATAAACGCCAGCTCGTTGAGCTACCCTCCTCCCTCTTCTCTTCCTCCTCCTCCTCCTTCTCCTCCTCCCTTAAGCTCTAATTAAAACCGTAAACGCCAGCTCGTTGAGCTGCATCACGGTCGTTCTTTTAGGAGCGTGTAGGAGGGGGATCTTTGACACGTGTCCCCTCCAGTTGGGTTTTTTTTGGGGGGAGGGGGCTATTTTGGATGCTATAAAGTCTCCTCTTTGGCGCTACAGTGCTGCGGTGCAGGCAGCTCAGCTGGAAGAAGGAGCTGCCACCGCTCAAGTAGCTCTCGGGGAGGTCTGGAAACTGAAACGGGGTTCATGGACGGCATTCGGAAAGAGCCACGCCGCGCGGAACGAGCTGACCGGTCAATAAGCTTCAAAAAACCCCCCAAGAAAACCAGAATGATGAAAAAGGCATGAAAAAAAAGTGGCGTTAACGATCCCTAGGCAGCATCCCGGGAAGTTTTCGGCATTGGCGGAGAGCAAACGCTGGGATCCAGCCGCCCGGTCCGGCTCTGACGCAAAGCTCCCCCTCTTGTTTTTGTTTCAGCTCGTACCATCTTAAGAAGAGACTAATTCCAAAATCAAGCTCGCTTAGGCGTGACTCACGAAGCTCTTAAACCCGAGGCCTAATTCCTAGGTGTGCGTACAAGGTTTTAAAGGCGAGCGTCAGCGGGAATGACTTCCGTCGCGGGAACGCAGCGTCCTTCGGGTGTTCAGCGAGATCGGTCTCAGCACAAGACCCCAAAAACTCCAACGCTGGGCGCGAGGCCGAGCAGAAGGGAAAGCAGAAAGAAAAGCATACGGCAAGGAATTGAAATACCTGCCTATTTAAATAAAGCCCCGCCAAAACCTCTCTCCTTTCCCTCGAGGGAGAGGTTTCCTCAACAAATGGATTTCAAACTAAAAATGCCACCAGGATCCAGTTTCCAGCAACCAGAGAAACACCGCCGCAGCTCAACCCGGGCACGGGACAGGGTTGTAGGAAAGCAGGAGCGGTTCTAAAGCCCCGATAAACGCCCTGACGCCATACGTCTGCAAAAAAAAGGTTGTAGGAAAGCAGGAGCGGTTCTAAAGCCCCCGATAAACGCCCTGACGTCATACGTCTGCAAAAAAACCCTCCCATTATTCCCTTTGGCATGGCTCCGTTGAAATAATTTACCCCCTCCCGGGAGTCCTCGCCGGCTGGGGATGGCCACTGGGGATGGCCATCGCTCCCCGCCTTCAGAGAGGAACAAGCACGCGTCGTTAACACCTTAATTGCAATATTCCGGAGGGATAATTAGCCTTCGTTTTGGATGGTACAGGCAATTATCCCCCCGGCTTTGAGTTGCTCTGGTGCCGGTATCAAGGTTTAGAGCGAGACTATGCCTGGGGAGCTGCGTCCCGATTGAGAATCGCGTTATTAAATTTGCCGTGGGTAGAGAAACGAGGACCAAAAAAGGTTCCCGAGATACGAAGCGTCAACATTTTGGCAAGGGTTATCCGAAAAGCGCCGAGAGACGGGGATGAGGCCGAACCGTCGAAACGATCGCCGTTTTAGGAGATGAAATATGAATTATTTAACCCCCACGCGGCTCCTAAAGGCGGCAAGTCTGAGAAATCGTGTTTATACGGGCGCTCAGATACCAAACTCCCATCTTACGACGGGCGATTATCACCTCCTGCCGTGTTTTAACTCCAGTTCTGCCGGGTTGGAGGAGGTTTGGGCCAGAAATGATACACCCGACCTCCCGGAGGGACTGCGGGGCTCGTTTATAGCGCCGGGAGAGAAGTTTTAGGCCAGCGTTAACGAAGGCTTGGGTTTGCCTAAGGGTTTTAAACACGGCGAAAGGGGAGCCAAATCGGAAACACGGCAACCGGTGGGGTACGGGTGTTTGAAAGCAACCTGACGATTTCCAAGGCTGGATGGGGAGATAAAGAGATGAATAAAGAGATGAATAAAGAAGTGAATAAAGAAGTGAATAAAGTGAATAAAGAAGTGAATAAAAAAGAGAATAAAGAAGTGAATAAAGAAGTGAATAAAGAAATGAATAAAGAAATGAATAAAGAAGTGAATAAAGTGAATAAAGAAGTGAATAAAGAAGTGAATGAAATGAATAAAGAAATGAATAAAGAAATGAATAAAGAAATGAATAAAGGAAAAAATGAAAGCAATTAAAGCAACGTTGTGCATTTTCGGGGGACGGCTCACCGTGGAGAGTCGCTGCGGGGAGGCGGTGAAGAAGCCATGGCTGTTAAGCAACTATTGGTATTGCAGAAAACACTGACTGGGGGAAAATTCTTCCCCGAATCCGCGCTCATCTCGGGCTTTCCTATCGCTCCTGCCCGCCTGATCTATAGGGGACGGTCCCCGGCGCAGCACACATCCTGGCGGAAGGACCCACGCCGGTTGCCCGCGCGGCGTTTGTGACCTCAGCGCCACGGCAATGACGTAAGACGCAACTATTGGTATTGCAGAAAACACTGACTGGGGGAAAATTCTTCCCCGAATCCGCGCTCATCTCGGGCTTTCCTATCGCTCCTGCCCGCCTGATCTATAGGGGACGGTCCCCGGCGCAGCACACATCCTGGCGGAAGGACCCACGCCGGTTGCCCGCGCGGCGTTTGTGACCTCAGCGCCACGGCAATGACGTAAGACGGCGGTGACGACGCCTGGAAAAAAAATAAAAAGCCCTTTAATCGTTATC
>NW_009258498.1:12545-12931 GCF_000687185.1 Egretta garzetta | reverse complement strand
TTTCCCTTTGGGTATAGCCGATATACCCCCCCCCCCTAACCTTATTAAAGGCGTTAGTGCTCCTCGCTCGTTACACCTGAAAGAAACCCCCTGGAAAATAAACCTGGCTCCCATCCGCGGGAAAACACGGGGGTTTTTTTACTGGGTTTAAGAAAAGGAAGAGCTTCGTGCGCTCTCACTGCTCTATAGACGTCGGGGGGGGGGGGGCAGAACGCGTACCCCGGAGTAACTTCTATAAAACCATTCCCTATTTAATAGACGACCTGCGGGAAGAAACCTTCCTTTATAGAATCATAGAATGGTTTGGGTTGGAAGGGACCACTAGTGGTCATCTAGTCCAACCCCCCTGCAGGAGCAGGGACACCTTGAACCACATCAGGTTGCTC
>NW_009258498.1:7974-11938 GCF_000687185.1 Egretta garzetta | reverse complement strand
GGGTTACCCCGACCCAGGGGCAGGACCTTGCACTTGGCCTTGTTGAACCTCATGAGGTTCACACAGGCCCACCTCTCCAGCCTGTCCAGGTCTCTTTGGATGCCATCCCTTCCTTCTGGAAGGAAGGCTTATCCGGGAGCTTTTGGCACAAGAGGTGCAGCTGACCGTGAAATCAGCCGCCCGGTGCGTGATCTGCTTTGGCCGGAGCGGATCCACGGGTGGGGGGGGGGGTGTGTTGGTTTCTTTTTTTTTTGGCAGCGGGAAAGCGCTCTGGAAGTCACCGGCTTGCAAATCCGTGCAATTTAATCTCAGGATTAAGGGAGCGGTCGCTTCTGATTTTACATTATTTTAAATCAAATGCTTGCCGGGGCCTTAAGCTTGGGCGCGCACGTGCGTATCTTTAGGATGAACAACGTCTGCCTCAAGCTGAACGACCATGGGAGTTTTGAGTTCGATTTTTTTCACAATCTGATGTATTTGACAGCGTCCTCCGGGAGCGGGGAATTATCGGATGGCAAATTCAAATTGTAAACTCGATAAAACCAAGTAAAAACGGAACCATAAACCCAAGTGGCTGAGCTCAAGGGGTGGGGGTGGGGGAGTGGTTTGGGGTTTTTTTTTTTCGGTGAGGGGCTCGTCCCAGCTGAGAGCAACTCCCCGCAAGCTATTTCAGCGCAGGATTTAAAACCCGACCCCTCGGCGCCGCATTGAGTGGGATTTAGCTCTTTTTTTTTTAGGACGGACGCGTCGGTTTTTTTGCTGATTCTCTGCATTTTTTTAAGGTTTTCTAGTGAAAACACAAGGCCGGGCTTTTCAAGAGTGACCGCTCCATCTAGCTTAAAGGTGATTAATCACACATTTAATGCTTGGGCAGAAGTTTACGCCGACAACTCGCTCCTATCCCCGGCATCACACACCTGCACGCTCCGCACCGGAGAAAATGATTCAGCGAGATCTCTATTCTTTCCCCCGAAAGCCTGATTATTCCAGAATAATCCCAAAGGAACTAAGCTCTCCTCCGGCCTGCCAGCACGGCCGCCTTCCATTTGATTCCAAGTGGAAACCGGGGGAAATAACATCAATCAAGGAATAAAAGCAGCGCCGCTTTGAAGGCAGCGGGGCCACCCTGCCTCATTCAAAGTGCGTGGACCGGGGCAGAAGTCATTAAAATTTATCAACTTTTGACATCTTCTGTATAACTATGGAAGTTTGGGGGTTTTTTGGGTGACAAAGATGTTGAATTAATTTCTAAGAGGCTTGGAGAGAGGCCCCTTTAGCCCCCTCCTGGCTGTAACGGGGGCAAATCCTCCTCCTGCCATCCCTAAACCCCGCGTTTTTAAGCGCAGTTTATACTAAGGGAAACGTTCAAGCGTTCTTTGGTCACAACTTAAGATTTCTCAGGGAACGCGCTCGACTCAGCTGCTAATTCTGAACGTCCTCTCTGCTCCCAGGTTAGCTCCTTCCCGCTCCTCCTATCCGAATCCTTCAGTGAAATCCTAACGCTGAGCGCTGACGTCCTCGCTGCCACAGCACGGCTGATGCCACAGCAACGGGAGACGTCCCAGGCCCTGGAAAAAAAAAAACCTGCTGGGGTCTAGGATTTGCTTTAGCCTTTCCTTTAACCCGGTACAACAAAGCCTCGCTCGACCCAAGGAGCCTCAGCCGAACAATTACGCCCTTAGAAACAAAAAAAAAAAAAACCAAAAAAAACCCCACCACGTCCCTGTGAAAATAAAGAAGATTCCTGGCGGGTGCTTCGCTTTGCTATCAAAAAGTTGCTCCGATTTGCCAGGGAGCTGCTCACGGTACGGACGTTAAATGCCTGCCTGCGTGTTTGCACGATTCAAAAAGGTAATCTCTAGCAAAGCCTGAGCACTAGGAGGAGGTTAAGCCCGATTAAAAACGGGGCAGGGGAAGCAAGGGACAAGGAAAAGCCCCCAAGAAGACGTTGGACTCCTGCTGCTAATATTTAACTATATATAGCTTAAAAAAACGACCCTACTATTCGCTTACGGCACCAGACGACAACTCCTTGGCAGCACGATCCCTGAAAACTCCTGACATTCAAACAATTCCTGGTTCTTCCGTCCCTGAAAAGGGACAGAATTAACCTAAAATATTCACCTCGAGCTTTCCGGCAGCTTCTTTTCTCCCTTTCCTCCCCCAACCTGTCCTTTCCACCTCATCTTGGTACGGATAAAAAACTGCTTACGCCGTTAACAGCGGACGAGCCAAAAGCAGTTTGGGGTTTTTTTGTTTTTTTTTTTTTTTCCGGGATCAAGAGTGGAAGGATAAAGCTTAAATATTTCGAATGTTTCGAAAAAGAACAGAACAAAGTTACCAATGGAATAGATTAGGGGGGGGAGGATCGATGCTACGAGGTCCCGCTCTCTCCGACCAAAAAAACCCCCATTTCGGCCAGGCCAGTAAGATTTTTCAGGCGCTGATAGAATAATTTGGTCAAAGGGGGATAAACCCCCCCTCCAATTCCCAGCTTTAGGAGCTGCAGAAGGTGCAGGGACCGTAAGGGTCCCGTCACAAGCATTTAAAAACCGCGATAAAAAGGCGTAAAAGACAGCACTGCATCCGGTTTTAGGTGAAAACCCTTTTCTGGGATGCAATTAAATCTCTAAGGAAAAGCGTTCTCGTTTGCTCTAACAAGTGCTTGCATTATTTTACAGTTTAAGCAGAGGTAGGCACCTTTTTCCTTCTTTTTTTTTTTTTTTTTAGGGAATAAAGAGGGAAAACAAACCACCACAATTTCACACAACTGGATTGGTGTGCTTAGAGGAAACTGGGTTTGTTGGTTGGTTGTTTGGTTTTTTTCTCCACCTGAGACAAATGTAAGCTGGATGACAAAGGGGAAAAGTGTGTGGGTTTGGTCTCCAGGAAAAAAAAAACTAACCCAAGAAAATTCGATTAATTGGACGGGGAAAGGGAGGGGGAGAAATACCCAGCACTGTGCGTGATGTTGCTTACTTCGAACTCGAATGGTGTGAAGGAACGCGCTTGAGCTTTTCGGAACGCACCTGATCGACAAAAGGAAAAGAGAGGGAGAAGGGAAAATCGAGGACGCTACCGAAATTGGTTACAAACTGGGTGCTTGCACTGTACGTCGCTACTTCAATTCCTCTAATTATCCGGCACGAGGCTGTACATGGGGGAGGGGGGAAATGTGTGATGACATTTGGGAAACGGTGCTTTCTTTGCCACCTTTTGTCTTTTTGACACACTTTGGAGTTGTTTTAACCAAGCTTTTTAACATTTTTTTTGGTTTTTTTTTCTGCTTTATGGACAGACCCGCCACCCAGGGGCGGCCGGTTTACGGTCAACGTATATGGAATGAGGATGGAGTTTGCAGCCAAAGCAACGGATCCGCATCCTACGCCTAGACGGCATCAAGGGTCCGAGTGGTCGGAGTTTTTCCTGAGGCATCTCAGCGCTACTTTCACTTGGAAACGTCACAACAGACATATTGGGGAGTAAATTGTGTGCTTTTGTGACTTTTTTTTTTTTTTGTCCTTTAAACGTTCACAGCGGCGGGGTGCCCAACTCTATCGGTCATTACAAAGCGGGGAGCGAATTCTGCTCGGTTTGTACACACAGGGTTATCAACTCACTGCTTACACGCAACCGGACCCTGCAGACGATCTCGGGGCTTAGTCGGTGGCGGGGACGGGAGGGGAAAAAAAAAAAAAAAAAAAAAAAAGCAGGAAAAGGTAGAATTTAATTATTCAATAAAAGAGCTTACTTACCAACCCTGCCATCACATGGAAAACAAACCTCCTCAGAGACAAAGGCACGCTAATGCATTAAAGCAGCTCTCTCCGCGCTGCACACCTGCCCTCCAGGGGAGTGGGAAGGCAGCAAACCTCGCTCTTTTGGGTTTTTTTTTTTAATTTTTTTTTTTAATTTTTTTTTTTTAATTTTTTTTTTTTTTTCCCCACCCTACAATCTTTAACTT
>NW_009258498.1:0-4345 GCF_000687185.1 Egretta garzetta | reverse complement strand
GGGGGGGTCCTCATATGTAAGCATATAGGGTCTATAGGGGCTTGTGGGGGTCTGTGTGGTCTCTCCCTGCCCCTCCCCAAACCTCAGGCTTAGCCAAACTCGTCGTAGGGCACATTTGGGTGGAATTTATGTCTGCTGGAGTTGAAACTTGGGGAGGGGGGGAAAAGTAAACGGCTTCCGACTCATTCCCAGCTGGAATTTCAAAGCATCTCCTCCCGCCCGCCGCCTCCCTGCTAGAAACCCTTTTGCTCAGCCCCTATTTTCTCTACGAGGCCTTCCCCCCCGCCCCGGCTTCCAAGTTCTGTTTTGTGATCCTTTTCTGCAGCCTGTCTAGATTTCTGCTCGTTTCCAATGTCCTCAGGCTTTCCCGGGAAGCAGCGACGGGGTTTGTTCGGGAGAAGGTGGAACAAGCCCAAAACAAAGACGGATGTAATGATGTTGCTGGAGGCAGATAAAAATGAGCGTGAAAATAGGCCAAAAAAGCAGGAGTCTCTCTGTTTAACAGCCTGGATTGTTGCTCGGTGCTGAGTAAAACTTGATTTTATCGGAAAACCGATGCGGACCAATCAAGAACAGACTTCCAAGGGGGTGGGGGGGGAATATCTAAAGGATAAAAGGCGAGGGAAACGCATTTGGAAGACGTAAAACTCACACACGTAGTTTTGTGCTGGAATAAATATACCCAAAAATGTCTTCATTTCCCATTCATTATATTTTATCCCCATCCCAGTGCAGCTTAAGGAGGAGCTTCAGTTGTTTGGGTTTTTTTTTTTTTGGGGGGGGACACACTAATAGGAACCCTGAAGTGCACGTTGTAGTGAACCTACAACCCGCCCCCCCCGGTATTTGCTGAAAAGCAGCGTGAGATTCCGCCGTTATTCCCTCTTCCACACCTGCAAACGCTCTTTTCCGTGAGCTTTCCTGAATTACCCGCTCCCAAGAGCCTGTGCCTGTTCTCTCTTTGCTTCCAAATCCTCTTAAACCTGCTTCCTCCCCAGTATAGAGATGCTGAGGAGCGCGGCGTTCCTCTCCAGCCCTCTTTATCCGTCCCGTTTGCCCTCCGAGCGCCGATTCCCCTTCCAGGACTTACCCGCGCCCAAGAGCCTGTGCCTGTTCTCTCTTTGCTTCCAAATCCTCTTAAACCTGCTTCCTCCCCAGTATAGAGATGCTGAGGAGCGCGGCGTTCCTCTCCAGCCCTCTTTATCCGTCCCGTTTGCCCTCCGAGCGCCGATTCCCCTTCAAAGAATCGCAAGGGTTGGAAGGGACCTCGGGAGATCACCCAGTCCCACCCCCCTGCTAAAGCAGGTTCTCCTAGAGCATTCTACACAGGACTTCATCCAGGTGGGCTTTGAATATCTCCAGAGCAGGAGACTCCACAGCCCCCCTGGGCAGGTCTGCTGCCATCAGCCTCAAGGAAGCCAAGGTGGGTAATGATTCAAGACTTTGCCCTAATGGAGCCTGAGGTGTTATTCTGCCAGATGGACATACCTGTGGATTCTTCATCCTGACGATTGTGTTCTCAGAGCCTTCTGGAACTGGGGAGCCCAGAACTGGACGCAGAGCTGCGGGTGGGGTCTCACTGGGCAGAGCAGAGGGGGAGGAGAACCTCCCTCGCCCTGCTGGCCACGCTCCTCTTAATGCACCCCAGGGTGCCATACTCAGAATGAGTTGTTCCATCACCTTTCCAGGGATGGAGATGAGCCTAACCGGCCTGTAGTTCCCTGGGTCCTCCTGAGGATCTTTTTTTCATCCTCTTGCTTGGAGAGGACACTCAGAATGAGTTGTTCCATCACCTTTCCAGGGATGGAGATGAGCCTAACCGGCCTGTAGTTCCCTGGGTCCTCCTGAGGATCTTTTTTTCATCCTCTTGCTTGGAGAGGACACTCAGAATGAGTTGTTCCATCACCTTTCCAGGGATGGAGATGAGCCTAACCGGCCTGTAGTTCCCTGGGTCCTCCTGAGGATCTTTTTTTCATCCTCTTGCTTGGAGAGGACACTCAGAATGAGTTGTTCCATCACCTTTCCAGGGATGGAGATGAGCCTAACCGGCCTGTAGTTCCCTGGGTCCTCCTGAGGATCTTTTTTTCATCCTCTTGCTTGGAGAGGACACTCAGAATGAGTTGTTCCATCACCTTTCCAGGGATGGAGATGAGCCTAACCGGCCTGTAGTTCCCTGGGTCCTCCTGAGGATCTTTTTTTCATCCTCTTGCTTGGAGAGGACACTCAGAATGAGTTGTTCCATCACCTTTCCAGGGATGGAGATGAGCCTAACCGGCCTGTAGTTCCCTGGGTCCTCCTGAGGATCTTTTTTTCATCCTCTTGCTTGGAGAGGACACTCAGAATGAGTTGTTCCATCACCTTTCCAGGGATGGAGATGAGCCTAACCGGCCTGTAGTTCCCTGGGTCCTCCTGAGGATCTTTTTTTCATCCTCTTGCTTGGAGAGGACACTCAGAATGAGTTGTTCCATCACCTTTCCAGGGATGGAGATGAGCCTAACCGGCCTGTAGTTCCCTGGGTCCTCCTGAGGATCTTTTTTTCATCCTCTTGCTTGGAGAGGACACTCAGAATGAGTTGTTCCATCACCTTTCCAGGGATGGAGATGAGCCTAACCGGCCTGTAGTTCCCTGGGTCCTCCTGAGGATCTTTTTTTCATCCTCTTGCTTGGAGAGGACACTCAGAATGAGTTGTTCCATCACCTTTCCAGGGATGGAGATGAGCCTAACCGGCCTGTAGTTCCCTGGGTCCTCCTGAGGATCTTTTTTTCATCCTCTTGCTTGGAGAGGACACTCAGAATGAGTTGTTCCATCACCTTTCCAGGGATGGAGATGAGCCTAACCGGCCTGTAGTTCCCTGGGTCCTCCTGAGGATCTTTTTTTCATCCTCTTGCTTGGAGAGGACACTCAGAATGAGTTGTTCCATCACCTTTCCAGGGATGGAGATGAGCCTAACCGGCCTGTAGTTCCCTGGGTCCTCCTGAGGATCTTTTTTTCATCCTCTTGCTTGGAGAGGACACTCAGAATGAGTTGTTCCATCACCTTTCCAGGGATGGAGATGAGCCTAACCGGCCTGTAGTTCCCTGGGTCCTCCTGAGGATCTTTTTTTCATCCTCTTGCTTGGAGAGGACACTCAGAATGAGTTGTTCCATCACCTTTCCAGGGATGGAGATGAGCCTAACCGGCCTGTAGTTCCCTGGGTCCTCCTGAGGATCTTTTTTTCATCCTCTTGCTTGGAGAGGACACTCAGAATGAGTTGTTCCATCACCTTTCCAGGGATGGAGATGAGACTAACCGGCCTGTAGTTCCCTGGGTCCTCCTGAGGATCTTTTTTTCATCCTCTTGCTTGGAGAGGACACTCAGAATGAGTTGTTCCATCACCTTTCCAGGGATGGAGATGAGACTAACCGGCCTGTAGTTCCCTGGGTCCTCCTGAGGATCTTTTTTTCATCCTCTTGCTTGGAGAGGACACTCAGAATGAGTTGTTCCATCACCTTTCCAGGGATGGAGATGAGACTAACCGGCCTGTAGTTCCCTGGGTCCTCCTTCTTGCCCTTTTTGAAGACTGGAGTGACGTTGGCTATCTTCCAGTCATCAGGCACCTCTCCTGTTCTCCACGACCTTTCATAGACGATGGAGAGATTCCCCTTCCCCCCAACCCCTCGGGGGGACGCTCCAGCCGAGCCCTGAACGCTGACCGAGTGTTTCTGCCGTAGGTTACGAGCTTCCCGGGTGCTGCTGGTGGGGATGAAGGGTCTGGGAGCAGAAGTGGCGAAGAACCTCATCTTGGCAGGAGTCAAAGGCTTGACCATGCTGGACCATCAGCAGGTGAGGAGCTTGCAGCTTGTTTGGGAGCTTTGGTTAGCCAAGCTCCCAGACACCACCCCCCCTCCCCGCCGCGGTGCAGTACGGTGCCGGCCTTGCTCACAGCTTTTTGGGATAAATATTCTGCTTGGGGGGGGGTGTGGGGGGGTGGAATTATTCCATTTTGGGGCACGTAGAGTTTACGTTTCCAGTCGTTGGCGGCACAGCTAAATGCCAGGCTGCGCTCCTCTGCCCACTCTCGGGCTGGGGGCCGAACCGCAGCTTCCCCCATCCCTTTTTGGGCGTCCTCGGGTGCCGCGCCCCGCTCTGAGAAGCCGGCCGATTTTGGGGGACGCTTGGCTTTGGCGTGAGCACCCCTCCACCCAGCCCTCTCCCGTCTATCTCCGACCAGACGACCCCTTCCCGTGGTTTTTATCTGGGGCTGGCGGGCGTGCCTGAAGCAGATGTGGGGGCTCAAAGCTCCTGCCGCCAGCCGCGCAGACCCCGGGACCCCTCCACAGGCTCGGCGGGGGGGGGTTGAAATTCC
>NW_009258497.1:234112-236884 GCF_000687185.1 Egretta garzetta | reverse complement strand
GGGAGGGCACCTGCACACCGGTGCTGGTCTGGCCACCCCGGGCACCATCCCCACTGCCGGCCACACCGGGGCCGCCCTGGCCCCCGCCAGGGCCCCCTGCACTTTGGGGGGGACCCAGGCGTCTGGGAGGTGATGCTGGCATCAAGAATAAAGGATTTTTCCTAAAAATCCCCCTCCCACCCTCTTCAGCTGTGGCTAAATATAGCCCCGGCAGCTCTGCCATCAGCTCCGCCAGCCGGGTGGGCTCGAGGGCCCTGCCTGCCGGCGCGGCTACAGTGGGCTGCGGGGCGCGAGACGGCGTGGGGAGCACCATGCTCCTGGCAGGGGGTGATGGTGCCCCTGGGATCCCGCTGCCCGGGACGTGGGTCACGGTGCCCCTGAGATCACCATGCTCCTGCTGGGATGATGGGTGCCCAGCCACGTAATCAGGGTGCTCTTGGGATCACAGGCGCCTGGGCATGGGACCACAGTGCCACTGGTGTCACAGAGCCCTGGGCATGGGATTACAGTGTCCCTGGCATCAAGGTGCCCCTGGGATCATGGTGCCCAAGCCATGGGATCACGGTGGTGGACTCCGTGGTGCCCAGCCTGCAGTACCCCCCCAGCACTGCCTGCTTTTAGACACCACTGCCCATTGGCATGGGACCAGTGGTGGGGGGACACCAGACAGTGCTTGGGGCTGACGTATGGTGACCAAGCATCATTACCAGCCTCACTTAATTGCACCCTAATTTCTTTAGCCATTGCCTGTGCAGGGGATGGTGCAGCTCATGCCCTGGGGCATACCCGGAAGGTGGTATTAGGGCTGCCCAGGAGTGGGGGAGAGTGTCTGAGCCCCACAACGATGCTCACCACTGCATGTGCTGGCTTTCTCTACTCCTTTTGCAGGCAGCAGTGGCAGATGTCACATCTGCAAGGAGCTCATCCCCACAAGGAGGTCCTCTCCACCCCAATTTTGGGGCAAAAATCTCCTAGAACAAGACACTGGGGAAGAGGAGGGGGCTGGTGATGGGCATCACCTTCCTGAGTGCACATCCAGAGATCAGGGGGGGCAAGGGCAGGGTTTGGGGATGCTTGGGCCAAGTCCAGGATGGGTAAGGGATGCTGAAACATGCCCTGGCACCGTGGCTCTGTTCCTCAGTCTGTGGCTGGCCAGGCAGGTCCTGCAGCCAGCTCCGGCTTTATATAAAACCTCCTCCACTGCTCGTTAAGTGGCACTGGAGCTCAGGGCCGCATCAGCTCCCATCAGCCAAGCTGTCCATCTCTGCTGTTGCTTCACACCTGCATGGCTCCACTGCCGCTCGTGGGAGGCTATTTTTAGCATGGCTGGGTCCCGGCATCCCGCAGTCAGGGGGTCTGCTGGGGCCGTGCCTCTGTCTCCCCATGGTGGGGCCATGCTGTCCCCTGGCCTGGGTTTTGGGGTGGCCATGCCCCCGGTGTGGGTGCTGGCCCTGCTGGTACAAGGCCAAGCAGCACTGTTTTGGCGAAGCTGTCAAGTTCCTGTGGCAATGGGAAGGGCCTGGTGCCGTGCAGTTATTACGGGTTGGATCAGAAACGGGAAGTGCTGGGGGATGCTGGTCACCAGTGCTGGGGGATGCTGGTCACTGGTGCTGAGGGATGCTGGACACCAGGGCAGCCAGCTGGGGCTCCACCAGCAGCCAGGATGCAGGAAGGGATGCAGGGATGGATGAATGGACGGACGGTGTTTCCCTCCTCAGCACGGGGCAGGGTGGGTGCCCAGGGCCGCGGATGGGTGCCAGGACCACTGCCCTGTGACATGGCAGGCAGACACGGTGGCAGGCGGGGCTGTCAGCGCCCCATGGTGGGGTGGCGCAGGGAACTGCTTGTTAGATGACGAGGCTCGCATGGTTACAGTGATGTGCATGAGGAGGGACCCTGCCTTCCCCCTCCCCAAATGTGCTTGTGGAGATGACAGATTTCATGCTAATATGCATTTATCCTGCCCTAATTATGCTGCGGGAGGCAAGGAGTGAGCACCCAGCCTTTAACACCATGGGCTGGCAAGTGCCCACCCCTGCCTGCCCCTGCCTGCCCCTGCCTGCTGCTGCCGGCTGGGTTTGGCACTGGTGCTGCACATATCGCCACAGCACAGGGGATGGGCAGGGGGACCTCACAGGGTGGCACCTCGCACGGTACCCAGCACCCCTGCCCCAGCTGGGGAGTGCCTCAGCGGTGCTGCCCGGGCACAGGTGGGCACCCAAGATCGGGCAGTGGGTAAGCAGCACCCTAAGGTGCTGCATGGTTGGGCACGGATGGTGGAGCGCCCAGTTGAGGTGTAGGCCTGGGCAGCCATGCTGCTCCGTGCCATGCAGTGCAGTGCCCACCCACCACGGCTGCAGCAGAGCAGCCGGCGTCCCGCCCCGGCAGCACACCTTGCACACACAGCACTTTAAATGTTTTATTTGGGGAAAGTGCTGTCGTTAGCAGGGATTAATTATTAAAATCAGAGCCATCTATAAAACATGAGTGGCCATGCGTGAGGCTGCAGGCGCACAGGCAGAGACAGGCACGGTCCTGCCACCGGCAGCACACAGGGACGTGCTGCAGCAGTGTTCACCGGTGCCACCACAATGGCACTGCGCACTGGCAGTGGTTTTGAGCTCCTCACAGCAAAGTGGGTGCCACCCAGGTGGGCAGCCTGCCCCACTTTACCTCTGCCGTGGCCTGCTGGGCAGATGGTGCAGGAGGCTGGATGGAGACGGGCAAAAGAATCAGCATTGGAGCAGAGCGGTGGTCTCCACACTCCACCCA
>NW_009258497.1:232848-233988 GCF_000687185.1 Egretta garzetta | reverse complement strand
TTTTTTGCTAATGCTGCCTGTGAGCAGCAGGGGGGCCGCCTGCACCCCGCCCCCTTAGCCCCCGCTGCCCACACCCTGGGCAGGCTGCATGCCTGGCCCCAGAGCCAGCCTGGGCATCCAAACCTGTGGGCACCCACACCTGTGGGCACCCACACTGCCGGGGGCACCCCTGCACCCATCTGGGGCTCTGCTGGCCCCCCGGGGAGCTTTGGTGGTCCCTGAGGAGCTCTGCTGGCCCCTCGGGAGTTTTGGTGGTCCCTGGGGAGCTCTGCTGATCCCTGGGGAGCTTTGGTGGCCCTCAGGGGACTCTGCTGGCTCCCAAGCAGCTTTGCTGGCCTGCAGGGAGCTTTCTTTAGCCTTCCAGCCTGTGGGGGGTATCTTACTCTCCTTTTTCTGCCCCTGAGACAGCATCTGCCCTCAGCTGGGGAGGCTCGCCCCATCTTGGCACCCACTCAGGACCAGCACCAGCCACATCCCGGTCCCAGTCCTCTCCCTGGGGCCAGTTCCTCTCCTGACAAGGAGCCCCACTCCGTTCGCATGTGAAAATCCTCACCCCAGCCAGCTTCCCGGTGCCCTGGTCTCTATGGCCACAAGAGCCTCTCTGGGGCAAGTAGCACTCTGGGGAGTCGCAGGGTACCCCAAAAGGTCTTCCATTGGGAAGGGGAACCAAATCCTGATGCTGTGGGTGATGTCATCACTGCAATGCAGGAGGTCGCTATGGTGACTGAGCCCCCCCAGGCAGGGCTCCAGGGACCAGGGCCAGCCTTGGATGTGACGGGGGCCAAGGCGGTGGAGAGGCATAAGGCTTTGTGGGCCATCGTCCTTGACACAGGGATGGAGCTGCACCAAGGAGCAGGCTGGCCACTGGCCAGGGATAAGCAGCTGTGGTCCATGGTGCCCAGCCAGGTGGGGGTGGCCCTGTCCTCATGCATGGCATGGTCACTGACTGGGATGGGCTGGAGGAGCTGTGCCCCGAGGAGGTGGCAGTGCTGGCCAGGGATGCCCCGCTCTCCCCTCCTGCCAGCTGGGTGAAGGTGGCCGAGCTGCTTGTCGAGGGCTTCAGCGTGCCAACCATGCTGGTGCTGCCTGGCTCCCTGCTTGCCGCCTGCTCCTATGGCTGGCCCCCCGCCCTGCTGGTGG
>NW_009258497.1:230353-232797 GCF_000687185.1 Egretta garzetta | reverse complement strand
CCACGCGGGCCCTCCCCCGGCTGCCCCCCACCACTGTGTGACCACCTCACTGTGTGGCTTGCTGGCTGCCTCCCTTGACACCTTCCAGGGCGCGTGGGTGCCACAGGATGCAGAGGGAAGGGTGGCCCTGCCACTGGGCACCCCCGCTGCTGCTGACCCCAGTAAAGGGCCAGGGATGGCGATCAGAGGCTGTGCCCCCTTTTTTTCTCCCCCCGCACTTGCCAGGCCCCCGAAAGGAGGGATGGGGTTTATTTGGCCCTGTTGCCAGGCCAACGCATGCAATTATTGCTGATTGCCTGGCGGTTGCCATGGTGATGGCAAGCATGCAGGGATGCGGTGCCGCGTGGCACTTGAGTCACGGACACGCTGCACACACACCCCCCCCGCTGCACCCCACTGCACACCCCGCAGCACCAGGCTGCCAGGCTGGGCTGGCCCCACACCCCCTCCACCCTGCCTGGGACAGAGGGGTACGGCCGGGTGCCCCCCACCTTGGCACCCCCGCCTCGGGCAGCCTGGGCTCGCTCACTGCAGGGGTCCCATGGGAAATGTCACTCCAGACTGGCCATGTCACCCTGCACCCAGCTCTGGGCTCACCGCAGGGCAGTGGGAAGGGTGGTGAGTGCACAGGGCAGTGGGTGCACAGGGTGGGGAGTATGTGGGACATTGGGTGTCCACAGAGCAGTGGATGCATAATGTGGTGGGTGCACGGGGTGGTGGGTGCACAGTGGTGAGTGCACAGAGCAATGGATGCACAGGGCAGTGGGTGCACAGGGGGGGGGGTACACAAGGTGGAGGGTGCATGGGGCAGTGGGTGCACGAGGCAGTGGGTGCACAAAGTGGTGGGTGCACAGGGTGGTGGGTGCACGGGGCAGAAGGGCAGGCACAGCAGGAACAAACACTGTCAGCCTCAGCAGAGCTGATCACCCCAAAATGGGGCACGGGGTAGCCTGAGAGCCCAGACAGAGCTGGGGCCAGGAGGGGATCGGGTAGGCAGCGACGGGAGCCTGGGGCTGTTCTGCCACAGGCAGGAGGCTGGTGCTGGGAGGTGACAGGCATGAGTGGGGCTGAGGGGTGCTGGGCAAGTGCTGGCCCATCTCTCGGGCCATGAGCCACCCTGGGCAGCCCTGAGCTGCGGCGGGTGCCTGCCGGGCAATTGTGAGTTACGCTGTAGGTGCAAAGATTAATAACCGTGGTGCGCTGCTGCCAGCCGGTATGATTAAACTCTTGATTAGAAGCTCAAACTACAGTGCCCTGCTAATTCCCCCGCTCTCACGTGCCGTTAATTACCTGGCACGGGTGGCAGTGGGCCTGGGGCTCACAGGGCTCGGTGCCGTGCAGGTAGGGATGCAGGGGCTGCCCCGGGCTGCCCTGGGGTGCTGGCCAGTCTCCTTGTGTGCAGAGGGGAGATGCTGGCTTTGGGGACAGGACCCTGGTGTCCTCCGTTTGTGGGCCTGCCCAACCCAGGCTCAGGGGGCTGTGGGTCCCAGGAGAGGATGGCCACGTCCCCACAGCAGTTCAGGATGGCGCAGGCCGTGTGGTTTTGGGGAACTGGGGTTTGGCGGGTACAGGGGTGGGAGGGGAGAGGGGGTGTGGCTCGGAAGCAGCACCATATGGGCCGCAAATGCCAGTGCACAACACACAGCCGTTGGAGAGGCTCTGCACATGCGGCTGTGTGGCATGAGGAGCGAGGTGCTCTGGGGGCTGGGAGAAGGGGCTGGGGGCCCTGCTGCGCCCTCGGGGCCATGCTGCCCGCTCTGGGCTGGGCGCCAAGTCCAGGCTGTGGGAAGAGTTAAGGGTATCAGGGTGGCCCTGGGCCACTGAACAGACATCACCCCTCTCTTGCCCCTCGGCTATGGGGTGCAAACAATCCCTGTCCATGGCGGAGCGAGTGGGGCCTTTGGCCTTTGGCCCCACAGCTGGGGAAGGACAAGGGAAGTTGCCTGGTTCCCATGGGATCATGGCGCAGAGGCAGGACCATGGGCCTGCCTGCCTTTTCGTGGCACCTCTTAGCACCCCTGGGGGACAGGTACCTGTGACACTGAGCCCGCGCTCAACACCGCTAATAACCTGCTCCTGTCCCATCCCGTCCCATCCCATCCCATCCCATCCATCCCACCCCATTCCATCCATCCCATCCTGTCCCATCCCAGCTCACCCCACCCATCCCATCCCACGCTATCCCACTTCATCGTATCCCACACCACACCACCCCATCCCCTCCTGTCCTGTCCCAGCCAGGGCCAGTGGTCACGGCATAACTCAGGGGACCCTGTCTCACCCCAGTGCTCTGTATCTCGCATAGGTCCCCACCACCTCAGCCTGCAGTGACAGCAGGGCTGCCGTGGCTCTCAGGGGGCACAGCCCGTGGGGCATGGCCTCCCTTTGGGGGTCACCTCCCGGGGTGAGGGGCTGGTACAGGGACGGTGGGGACAGATGGTGTC
>NW_009258497.1:227059-229054 GCF_000687185.1 Egretta garzetta | reverse complement strand
GGCTGCGTCATCCCTCTGTGCCGTCCGCCCCCGGCCACCCACTTCTCTGCTATTGTCTTACCCCCTCTGTTGCTTCTGCTCCCAAATTAGATGCTTTGGGGAAGGGGGGGGGCTGGCTGTGTGCAGGTGCCACCACAGCACCCAGCCTCCCTCCCCAGCACCCTAGGGAGAGAGCACTCACCCCTTCACTCACCCCTTGCCTGCGTGCCCCTGCCATGGTGGGGGTGCCCTCACCTGTGGGGCACAGGTGCTGGCCCTGATGTGGGGCTGGGTGCCAGCCTCCCTTGTGGGGTAACCCAGGTGCACTGAGCCCCCCCGAGCCAGCCTGGGGCAGGGGGAGGGTGCCAGTGCTCAACCCTGGCAGGATGGGTCCCCGCTAAACCAACGGGAACTAATTTTATGAGCGCAGATTAGCCGAGCGCTCACAGAGGCAGCAGTAAAATCCCGATATATCATCCTGCTTGGGTCCCCTTCCCGGCTAATCCTGGCATCACGCCGCTGGTGCTGGCAGCCTTCCCACCCGCCCGCAGGCCAGCCCTGCCTCTGCTGGCCCGCGGCACCAAGCCTGCTGCCACACCAGTGGCTGCCAGGACAGCCCTTGTCCCCCTCAACTGGGCTCAGTGGCACAGCGGAGTTGGCATTGCATGGCACAGGGACATGGAGGTGCTGGCAGGGCACATTTGCCAGGGAGGCTGTTGGGAATGAGCCAAGCATGGGCTGGGAAGCCTCGCCCGGCCTGTGGTGCAGGGCAGGGTGCCCCATGGGTGCTCTGCTTCTCTTTTGGGAGTGGGTGCACCCTGAGCGGGACAGGGATGGGTGCTCTTGCCTGGCGTGGGCTTTCCCGGCAGGAGGGTGCCTGCATGTTGCGTGAGGTGAGAGCAGCCATCCTGTGGGCATCACTCGGGCAGGCTCAGAGGCAGCTCAGCCCTGAGGGATGGAGGCAGGAAGGAGCATCCCCCCTCTCTGCAGCTCACTGCACCCATGTCCTGCTCAGATTTGGGGTCAGTCACCCCAGGGAGCGCTTAGTTGCATGTCCTGGGTGCTGCGGGAAGGACCGCCTTCCTCCCAGGGCCGGTGTGGCAGGGATGGGGCCGCACACCTGCAGGTGGGTCGAGTGCTGCTGGGTGCTGCCCGTCCCTGCCTCCTCCAAAGGATGTGCCGCTTTCTGCATCTCCAGCTCCCATTGCCATAGCAACAGGCTCGGCGCTTGGGTACCCGCGATGCCGGCTCCCACATCCCGCACTGCCATCCTGCCCATGGCCCTTACTGCTGGGCCCCAGGCACTGCCGGCACAGCACAGCGAGGCCAGCATGTCACAGCCTGGTGTTTTGGGAGGTTTAGCACCGGGCGATGGGTGCCTCCAGTGTCATGCCAGCATCCCATTGTGGGATCCCGCTCAGGACCAAGAGGGCTGGGGGGGCCTGGGAGCCCTTTCTCCTTCTGAGCCATCAGAAGATAACATCAGTTGAAACTTCCTCCTGGTAGTGGGGTGGGAAAGAGAAAAAAAACACTTTATAGGACCAAATTTTGCTGGGAAGCTTCCGAGCAAGGTCTGGTTTCGAAAGGTTCCTGGCAGGAAAGCAAGGGGCAAAATGTCATTCCTAAAGGGCCAGAGGAGCCGGCACGCTCCAGGGCTGGTGTCCTGCCTGCTGCTGGTGGCAGGAGGGCTGGCACCGACGAACTGTGGTGCTCACCTGCCCGCTGCTGCAGTGGGGCTGGTGGGGCTGGTAAGAGTCAGGGAGCTGAAGCTGGTGTAATTCACTGCACATGTGACAGTGCGCGACGATGCTCCGCCTGGGCAAGCCCCAGCTACAGGAATGTCACCGTGGGGCAAAACTAGGCTGAGAAATGGGAAAGGGTCTGTTCGCCTCTGCTTGCCTCCCCTGACGGTGCTTCGGGCCATGTGCTAGTCCTGGCTACTTGATAAATCATTAATGAGCTGCAAATGAGAGCTGAAGGAGCCAGCTTGCAGCCGCACGGGCAGCCTGAGCCCGG
>NW_009258497.1:223836-226894 GCF_000687185.1 Egretta garzetta | reverse complement strand
GTGCCAGGGCGCTCACCGCCTCTCCCTGCCCTGCCAGCACCGGGCCCTGCAATGCCGTTTGGCTGCGTGACACTGGGAGACAAGAAAGATTATAACCAGCCGTCCGAGGTGACCGACAGATATGACCTGGGCCAGGTCATCAAAACGTGAGTTGGTCCCTCCCCAGCCCTGGGGGTGCCCCGGGGACCCCATCTACCTGCGGGCCCTGGGCTGAGGAGCAGCACGATGCTGCCTGCGGGGGCTTTCGGGGTGCCGGTCCCCAGCTGGCACGGGCAAGGTGCATTTTGGGGTGGCTGCCCCTAATTAATCCCTCTTGCCAGTGGGCATGGGGGGGTATTCACAGCTGGCTCCAAGGCGGGCAGCGAGGTTTCCCTGCTGCTGCCTGCTGCAGCCGGGCAGCTCCCTGTACCCCTCCCTCCTCCCCCTGAGATCTGTGGGGATTGCAGCAATTCCACACAATCCCGGCTCCCCCAAGCGCTCTGGGGAGGAGGAGAGCTCTGCTCTGGCAAAGGGAAGGGCAGGTATCATTTTGGGGGGGAGTGGAGCGCTGCTGTTTCCCCCCAGGTTTTTAACGCCATGCCAGGGGACCCGTTAGGAAGCGCTCCACGAGACAAAGCCCCCAGACCCACCAAGTGTGGGCTGACCCCAAAACACGCACAGGAAATTTTTCTGTCAGCCTCCAAAACACCAGGACTGCTTGGTCATGGGTCACACCTGGCAGGGTGATGCTGGGTGGTGGCGGGGACCTTTTTGGGTGCCCTCAGAGCTTTGTTCCAGCCTCTGTGCAGCCTCTCCCAAAGCCCATGGGTCCCAGTTCCCCTGCACCTGGGGCAGTGGCCATGAGGATTTTGTTGTGGCCGGGGCAGGGTGGATGGGGGGGATTGGAAAGCCAAAGACTTTGCCAGAGTGGTGCCAAGTGCCCCCCGTGGGCTCCCCCGCAACTCCTGCCTGGCCGATGGGCTTGAGCACCATTAATAATAGAACAGAGATATTGCAGCATCCCCGCGCAGCCAGCACATCTCCCCTTTTTTCTTCCCAACCGCGGCGTTCTCATTGATGTCAGGGCATGCTGCTGTTCTGCCTCGGCATGGGTGGCTTCGCAGCAGGTCCTGCCCCGGCTGCCATGGGGAGGGGGCTTTTTAATCAGCAAATTTTCCCCCTTCCCTATCAATTTGCTTATTCCGTGTTGATTCTTTCTCACTGCCCTTTCTCCCCTGCCTCTGCTCTGGAGAGGTTTTTAGCCACATCTTCCTTCCACCCCACGGCATCTCCCCTTGCCACTGGGATGGAGGGATGCTGGAGGGCCCAGGGACCACCTAAGCACCCCAAGCTTGGTGGTGTCCTGGGGGGGGTGACGGCTGTGGGCACCCTTCCAGGGAGGAGTTCTGTGAAATATTCCGGGCCAAGGAGAAGACCACAGGGAAGCTCTACACCTGCAAGAAGTTTCTGAAGCGGGACGGGCGGAAAGTGCGGAAAGCAGCCAAAAACGAGATCATCATCCTCAAAATGTGAGTGCCGGGGCCGGGGGCTCTCCCGTGCCACTTGGCAAAGCATGCCAGGTCCCGTGCCACCCCCTGCTCACCCCTCCGCCACCCTGTCTCTCCACAGGGTGAAACACCCCAATATCCTGCAGCTGGTGGACGTCTACATCACCCGCAAGGAGTATTTCATCTTCCTGGAGCTGTAAGTTTGGGGGGCACAGCGGGATCTGGCTGGGGGTGCCCCCGCTGTGGTGGTGGGGGTCTCAGCAGAGCTGCTGTCGGTAGGGCCACTGGCCGGGAGGTCTTCGACTGGATCCTGGACCAGGGTTACTACTCGGAGAGGGACACCAGCAACGTCATCCGGCAGGTCCTGGAGGCCGTTGCCTACCTGCACTCACTCAAGATCGTCCACAGGAACCTCAAGGTGGGTGGTGGGAGGGTGGGAGCTCCTGTGGGTGCTGGCATGCACCCCGCCCCGGCGCTCACGGCCCCTGTGCCAGCAGCTGGAGAACCTGGTGTACTATAACCGCCTGAAGAACTCCAAGATCGTCATCAGCGACTTCCACCTGGCCAAGCTGGAGAATGGGCTCATCAAGGAGCCCTGCGGCACCCCCGAGTACCTGGGTGGGTGAGAACCAGCCGGGCAGGCACGTGGGGTGGGTTGGTGCTGCTGGGGTCCCAGTGGGTCCCTGATGCTCCCCACTGTCCTGGGGGCAACCATTGGGTCCCTCCTGATGGTCACGGGTGCTCTTGGTGTGTCCCTCCCACTCCCCATCACCCCGGGGCCCAATCCTGGGTGCTCCCGGTGGGTCCCTCCCACTCCCCATCACCCCAATGCGAGGGGCTGGGGAGTTGGGGACCGTGGGCAGGGCCGCTCTCCTGTCCCTCGCAGCTCCGGAGGTGGGGGGTCGGCAGCGGTCCGGGCGGCCGGTGGACTGCTGGGCCATTGGCGTCATCATGTACATCCTGTGAGTGCAGGGTGAGGGCTGGGGTGGCCACGGGGTGCTGGGGGCCAGGGGCCGGCCTGAGCCCCCCGCCCTGTCCCCCAGCCTCTCGGGAAACCCCCCCTTCTATGAGGAGGCAGACGAGGAAGATTATGAGAACCATGACAAGAACCTCTTCCGCAAAATCCTGGCTGGGGACTACGAGTTTGACCCGCCATACTGGGATGACATCTCACAGGCGGGTGAGCCCTATGCCGGGAGGGGGACATGGGGTCCCATGTTGTATGTGTCCCCTGGCGCTGACTTCTCCCCTCGTGCCCCCAGCCAAGGAGCTGCCGCCTCTGACAAGAACATCAAGGACGGTGTCTGTGCCCAGATTGAGAAGAACTTCGCCCGGGCCAAGTGGAAGGTGGGTAGGGGCACCCAGTGCCTCAGTTTCCCCTCTCAGCGGAGCCCATTGCCCCATCACAGGGCTGTCAACCTTGGGGTGATCCTCCAGCCCCCATGACCCCACCAGCCCCCAGCAGGCATCCCCAGTGGGGGACCCGACGCACTGGTGAGGGACCCGGGGGTAGGGGAGCACCCACACCCCACGGCCCCCCACCTCTCCCCCTGCAGAAAGCCGTGCGAGTG
>NW_009258497.1:211438-222284 GCF_000687185.1 Egretta garzetta | reverse complement strand
CAGCCGTTCGGCTTTGCGGGGGCTCGGGGGAGCTCCTAGAGCCGCTGCTGGAGCCCGGGCTGCACCGTTGCTCCTCTGCCCGTGGCCTCCCTTCTCCAGGAGGGCCGGTGCCAGCAGGTTGCTCCTACACAGGGTGTTTATCTGGAAGGGGTGGTGTTAGATTATGAGCGAAGCCTCCCAGGCGATTTCATGCTTTTGCTGGAACGTTTGGTGAGTGTTTGCGTTGGAAGGAAGTGGCTCTACTGAGGAAACAAATTCGGTGTGTGGGGAGGGAGCGGGCATTTGCTCTTCCGGCTAACTAACTCAGAGAGGGACCTAACAACCAGTGGAGGAGGGGGAGCTTCCAAAGGTAACCTGCCATCTCCAGATTGCTACCCTGCTCCAAAAATAAACTGTTCTGAGTGTGACGTGACGGCTTGGTTGCAAAATGCATTAGGAGCTCTCCTGGGGAGCCCGACAGGTTTGCATTCATCATCTCAGAGCAGAGACTGGCCTGGTCTCCCTTGCTCCGCAGGTGCATGCTTGGTGTCAGTGGCACCCTTTGGAGCTGACCGGGGATCTCTCAGTTGTTGTCTCCTGATACAGCAGCTCTTGTGCCACTCTACCTGTGGATCCATTCGCTCCTGCAAAGCTACAGTTGTTCAAAGACTCTCTCCCAGGGAGATCTGAGCTCTGTAAAAACTCTGCCTTGGTAAAGATAAGCTGGCACGCTAAATTCAGATGAGAATTGTCTTGGAGGTGAGGGTAGAGTGTGCGTGCTGGAACACGGCGTTCCCATTAGCTGCACCTCTGGACTAAACATTTGTGTTTCTGTTTTTAGTTTGTAAAAGGAGTTGCATCCTGCTGTCTCCTGGCAAGCTGAGGGGGTGGCCCCTGGGAGCAGCACTCCTGGATTTTTAAGAATTCACTGTATGTTTTGTTTTCCTTTCCTAGTCTCATCCAGTGGTTTGACACAGCACCGAGCCGGACTTGCCCGCAGTGCAGAATCCAGGTAAACCCATCACCTATGTATGCCTCTATTTCTGTGGCACCCCGCTCTGCAAACAGCACCAATGAGCTGTGGCCTAGGCCTGTGGCGATACAAGGAAAAGGCTTGCGGTGTGAAGCAGAGAGAGTTTTCTGTCACTTGAGGGTCTCCTGAAAGGCTTAGAGGGTGAACTCCCCTCAGCAACCCCTCCTGGTCAGAAGGGGTGGTCCGAGG
Organism: Egretta garzetta; assembly: GCF_000687185.1. Lineage (NCBI taxonomy): Eukaryota > Metazoa > Chordata > Aves > Pelecaniformes > Ardeidae > Egretta > Egretta garzetta. Next base: position 221,083 of record NW_009258497.1, on the reverse strand, counting down.
GTGCCCTGCTGCTGTCTCTGTTGTAGCTTCTCTAGAAAGGGTCTCTGGGTTTTCATGGCTTTTACTTAGGCTGAGTAAGTATTGGCATAGTGATATAAAGGGCTGGAAGGGGTCAATCAGAGCATCTGACTTGTGTTTCTAGAGTACCCTGCTGCTTGATGCCAGGTCAGCAGCCCATTCTGCTGCACATGGTCCTTATAACTGAGTCCTGCTGCTTTGCAGTGCTCGGCCCTTTATTGAGAAAAGCAAAGGCTGGGGAGGGAAAGAAGGATGTGCCCTGCTTTGGAGATGGGGAACCAGTGGCTTAATTGGGACCTGAACTTCTTTGAAGTCCCTTGTGTCACCAGTCTTGATGCTGCCAGTAGGTGTTGGCACAGAGAGGCTGCAGGAGATGTTGCCTTGTGCTTGGATGTAGGCTTTTAGCCAGCTGCAGCTTGGGTTTGTTCTGTGTTCGTGCTTCTTTCTTCCTCTCAAGGTCTTGGCCCTTGTTCCTTCTCTGACTTGTTGATTCCCTCTGTTCTTCACTGCCTCTTAATCTCTGGGTTACCATGGAGTTATCGCGAAATAACATCTTATGTAGCAGTAACTATGCAATTAGCTGGTGTCATGACTGTATATAATACTTAAAACACAAAGCTGTAACTGCATGGGGGAGGTGTGGAGAGCTATCAAATTCAATTACAGCACCTTCTGCCTGCAGAAAGCAGCACGTACTTCTGTCTTAGGATTTGGCATCGTGTTAGCTCAGCGTCAGCTGCTTGGGCCTTAGCTGCCAGAGAACAGACTGCGCTTGATTCAGAAATGCCTGACTCTGCTGAGACTCAGGAGCTTGGCTGGAGTCGCGCTCCCAAAACTGAGTGGGGGGTCTGCTGCTGTGCTGGTGAGCCAAAGCAAAGTGTTGCTAACGGTGTCGAGCACGTGATCTGACTTGCCTTTCATGGCCTTGTGACAAGATGGTACCTTCTCTTCCTCTGTCTCTCTTCCATATCCATTGTGTTTCCATACCTGTGCCCATCAACCTCTTCTGTCTCCTGTGTTTAGGTCAGCAAAAGACATATCATCAATAAGCTGTTTTTTGATGTTGCCCTGGAGGAGCAGACAGCACCGGATGCAGAGACCTTGCAGGTAATTTCACTGGGTGGTTCTTCTGTTGTGTGATGCTTCGGTGTCTTGGAAGCGCAGCCAACATCTGTTTCCTGAGCTGCTGCTCGCTGTGCCCATATTTCAGACCTGAAGCACATTGGTGTCTCCTGCCTGTCTCCGTTCTCCTTCTCTCTCCTTGCCTGGTCTCAGCTCTGCTGTAAGGAAGTCTCCATGTGGTGGTTTAGAGTTCCCTCTGACCACATCTTGTGTGGTGACTCGAGAAGCATCCTATGCTTCACTGCTCTTCCTTCTGGTTCTCACCTTACCTGGAAACCTCATGAAGCAGCATCAAACAAACATCCAACTGCTGCTTCTCCCTTGGGTTTCAAGGCATTGGGGTTGAGGCTACAGAGCTTTTCCAAAAGGCAGGAGGAAAAAAAACCCCAAATGCAGTAAACTGCTGCCAGTCTCTGGCAGCACGCAAGCCCTGCTAACCCCTCTGGAAAGCAGAGGCTGTTAGAGGAAGTGCTGCCTCCTCACTTCTCTGCAGGTGGGTTTGTTTGCACAGACTGTGAGGACGTGGGGCAGAATGGTGATAAAGTCTTGCTTCCCCAAGATAAATTAGGAAAGGGGCTGCCTGAAGCTGCACCAGCAGTGGTGGACAGTGCTGAGGCTGGGTCCTTCTTGGGGGGGGGGAAGCAAGCTGGGGTGGTGGGTGATGTTCTCCAAGCCCCATGCAGTGGGGCTGCTTGGTGTTCTCCTCCTTTGTTTAGTGTGGATGAAACCCGGCTCCTTACATCTTGGAGTTATCTTTTCCAAAAAAGAAAAAGTAATCAGTTGACCTTGATATAATGGGATCCTTGTACCCTCTTGTGTTTAGAATCAGCATGTGCAGCAATTACCATAATTAGCAGTTGCCATGACAATGCTATATGTATATCGTATGTTTTTAAAATAAAGCCAGACAGACTATAATGTCATTCTCAAAGACCGCTAATAAAGAAACTAAAGGCCAAAGTATGCGTGCCTAGGAAATGAAACAGCATCTCTGGGCATTTGAAGCTGTGTGCCCTAGAAACAAAGCAATGGCTCGGAGCAGATAAATGTTGCCTTCAGTACACATTCAGATCTGTTCTCACAAGTGTAAATAGATGAGTGACTCGGAAATGGGTTGACTGGAGAGAATTGTCCTAGAAAAGCTTTCCTCTCACCCCCACCCCATGATCTAGGATGGATTCCCCCAGCCTTCCCCTCCAGGCAGGCTGTGCTGAAGATCTGCTCCCTTGCTCAAGGGCAGGACCGTGGAGCCACTCCTGCACAACAAGCTTGATGGTGACTCCTCATGCTCTTACAAAGTTCATTCTGTGGCCGGCTGCCAGAGCAACGTCTAGCCCTGAGTGTGCAGCTTTCCTAATGAGAGTGCTGAGGTCGCTATCTAATGAGACAGAACCAAATATTTTTCTGTGTAGATTAGTGTAGTTAGTTTCTATGGGTATTTACTGCCCTGTGCACTGATTCAGGTTGCTGCTGGGCTCATGCTTATTTGTCACCAGTTTCATGTTGTGTGCTGCCTTGTTTCTGGAAGACATGGAACACCCTAAGAACATGGGCAACCATCATGGGTGGGATTTAGATGTCTGTTTAGACTGGAGTTCTGTCTGCAAAAAGAATCAGCCAGAAGCAATTCCACCTGAAAAAGCCCCCAGATCCAGGGTTTGTCGCCAACCACTGCCTGTCCCTCCAAGAGATTGGGAGTAGAGCGGTACTTGGCTCCGTAATCAACTGGAGCTGTATCTCTGCGGCCTGCAGATGTCCTGAAATGAGCATTTGGCTCCTTCCGTGAAAAGGCTGGACTGGGGCAAGGGAGTGTGCTATAGAAAGCAGAGTGCATAGCTGTGGACCGCTTGTTGCCTTGGGGAGACAAGCTTGGGATCCTCTTCTGAGAACCAGTCTTATGTACCCAGTTATAAGTGGTCAGAAGAGCTCCCTCATAGCCTGAAACCTCTTGCTGTTATTGCAGAATTATCCAAATTATCTTTTGCATAATAATTGTCTTTGGTGCTGTTCCTCACTCTTGCTTCTGCTCTGAAATATTTACAGTTCAAAGGAGTGCCGGGGCCACTTTGCTCCCCACCAGCAGGCATCAGCTTCAGCTACATCCTGGAGGGAACTTGTTTTCCTGGAGTAGCTGCAGACCACAGGCTGAACGCTGCCACATGTCTGAGTGTTTCAGGGTGCTGAGCCTGGGTTTATCCTGTATTGCTCTTAAAGACGGTCCTCAGTGATCAGAACAGTCTGCATGTGGCCGTTCCCAGAGCAGGAATAGTGTGAGTTTTGGGGAGTCACACCTTGGTGAGGCCGCCTGGAACCTGATGCTTCCAGTTGCTTGTGATGTGGGGAGCAGAGAGCTCTTCTTCCAAAGGAGACTTGGAGACTTTGGCTTGCTCAGCTGGGTGAGAAGGAGGCAGGAGGAGGATTCCTGCCTGTAAACCTGCTGGGGAGGGTAGAAACCTGGGAGGACAGCTGTCTGTTTGTAGTCAGGATATACTCATTTGATCCTGGGAAAATGTGGGCTTGCAGAGAGGGGAGAGCTTCTATCAGAAGAGTGAAAGGCTGGGAGCAGCCTTTAGGAGAGGTGGTGGAGGATGAGGGATTTCAGATTAAGTTGATGAACAAGGTAATGTTACATAGCTGCCCGCAGTAGCCTGGGATTTCTTTGCCATCATGCTAATTAGCACATCTTGTGAGCTCACTAATCGTTCCTGAATAGGACTCTGAGGAAGCTACTCCAGAATAGTTCCTGCAGCAGAGCTAATTCCATGTCAGCCCTCCAGCTGTTGTCTCCCCGAGGGCAAATCCAACTCAGCTCTGCTAGGCTTTGCTTTTAGCCCCGTCTGCTTACTGAGCTTTGCATCCCATATTCTCTTCCCTGCCTTTATTGATGCTAGCGGAGCTTTGCTCTGGTCCTATTGGATCCGTGGTCACTGGTGCTGCTATTCTCAGCTCAGATTTGCATGTAGCGTTCTGGGTTGCACAGATTTGTGTGCTCTGCCTCAGTACTGTGTTGGCATTTTATTGTGGTTTTATTCCACTGCAGCTCCTGCCTGACTTGTTATGTGCTTTCCTCTGCAGTTCTCTCACACAGCAGTTTTAAGTCATCTTCTGTTGACTCTTTCCTGTCTGTATTTCTCTATTTTTATTTATAAATACACACACATAAATATATATGTATTGCCCTTCTTTGTAACCTCTGTATACTTCCTTTGGCTATTAGCCAGTGCTCATAAGTCATATCACTTCATTATCTATAATTTAAACTATGGGATGTTTGCTGCCTCTTTCTGATCCTTAATGAAGGCGCTAGAAACATTTGATCTTCCCCAGACCTTTGTGGCATCCAGAAGATGTTATGTGCCCTCAGTTTGGTATGGATTGCTTTATTGGTGACCTGTTTATGGCCATTTGACTGAGCTGTTAGCTCGCATCAGCATCCGGAGCTGCAGTGACTTCAGTCCATCAGAATGCTAGCTGGTGCCTTTTGATTGTATGCTCGGTTACCTCTTCAGAGATTTGGACATGCCCTCCTGTCTCCCACCTGCACCAGATTAAAGTTCGCTTCAGTTTAAAGCAACTCTCCAGTTAATCTGGCAATATCCCTGCCTTATAGCCTGGTTTAGGTAAAACATTATAAAAATTGTTCCTGTCTGATTTCCTGTGTTTCCCTGAGAGCCTTCCAAAATTATTCAGCTAAAACAAGACGACTGACAGTGTGAGAAACACAAGGTTGACAAGGCTAAGATGAAACTGGGATCTTCTCTTCTCCCCCTCAAGATGCCAGTTGGAGGTGCTCTTTGCGTTCCCTGTGATAGTTCTTCCTTGTAGCTCAGTGTTGCTCTTACTGCGTTCTCTCTTCTTAGCACCTGGCCAGTGCAAACATCCTGCCGAGAAACCTTTTGGGTCCTTTTAAGATCTGGTGAAAGCTCCTCTGCAGGGCATTTCCTAATTGGGTTTTCTGTCTTGTGTTTCAGAATGAACTGGACAAGGTGAAGGCTCAGCTCTCCATGGAAGGTGAGTTCCAGCTGCCAGCAGGGGATCAGCTTGACCTGGGTTCTGCCTGTGCTCGCAGGCTTGCCCAGGCCTGAGGAGCCCCTGTGCAGAGCCCACCTCTCTCTGCAGCCGAGGGCATGGTACAGGCTGTGAACTCTTTTGCTGGAGCAGCTTCTTCAGAGCTTTTTCTTGGGCGAGACCACCTAAAGCTGTACCAAGGTCGCGTAATGGAGCCAGAGCCCACAGCCTGGCCCAGCTCTGCTGTAACTGGGGAGCTCTCTGCAAGTTTAGAGACACATGTAATTTTTTTTTTTTTTGCCCCTCTTCCTAATCACAAGCTACAAAAGTGCAGCACAGCTATATCTGGAGCAGGCTTGCTGAAAGCAAAACCCTTGGTTTGCTCACTGGGAAACTCACAGCTGCACATGGCAAAGGCTTGTTCCTTCTAACAGATGAGGGGGTAAAAGCGGTGGCCAATCAGCAGTGGGAAGGCTTTGGATTTGTTTGGCTGTTGCAGTGCCACATGTGTCGCGCGAACAGCAGACGGGGTTCAGTGTGTGTGTGCGCGCGTCCATTTTCCCATCTTTAATTTTAGAGGATGTTTGCGGGAGGCAGGAAAAGCAAAAGCCCTGGAGACTTGTCGATGGGTTTTAAGCATCATCTGTAGGCAGCCTGTCATCAGAACATGAGTCATGAGCAGCAAAAGGAAAATGTCAGTCTGAGTGACAGAAATCCAAAGACACACTAGCAGAAGGGGAAAAAAAAAAAACATTTAAAGAATGCTGGGGGCTCACCCACGCCCTGAGAATAGTCTTTCCTCTGCCTTCCCTGTGTGCACGAGACAGACATGAATAGCCAGTAGATTGAGGATTCAGTCCTTAGCCTGAGAGCAGAATTGGACAATCTGCAGGTCTCTATTCTGAGGCCTGTTCTCTTGCCAGCTTGGTTGAGTTTAGTGTCTTGGTAGAGAGCCAGATCTTCTGGGGAAGGTGGCTGGGATTCTTGCTAGGATGTTATCCAAGAAAAACTGCTCGAAGGTCTGCTCATCTTCTCAGCTTCTGGTGAGTAGAGGTTGGATTTGACATTCCCTGTCCCATTCTCTTTTCATATTGGAAATGAGAAGTTCCTTCCCACCTCCTGCCTCCTTTGCCGTGGGCACTCTGCTCTCTGGTGGTTCTTGTGTATAAATTCTTCGCTTAAGGATGTGCTGTAGAGGAGCTGTGTAATTGCCAGTCTCTGATGAGCTCGCAAGTGGCTCTACAGGTGTGGTGCTCCGAGCAGACCCAGCTGGTGCTGTGGGAGGCACTCTGAATGAGCTGAAAACTCATTCCTGCAGCATGGGGAGGTTTGACTCCTGCCATCTGCCTCTGGGCAGCTGGGAACAGAGGAGGGGAAAGCCCTAACTCCTTTGGTGGATGTGGAGTCCCTGCAAATGCAGGGGAGTGTCTCCAGGCTGTGCTGCCTCTGGTGAGGAAGGGTTATTCAGATCAATGCTTTGTTGAGAAAGAAATCTCTGTTTCCCTAGCCACCTGCATGCTTCTGCTGGGATGTGTTCCTCTCTTCTTCCCCAGTCCCATGTGGCGCTCTTACTGTCTGATCGAGAAGTGAAGCTGCGCTGCAGGTCATGCTTCCATGGGATGCAGTGGCATAGCTTGCAAATGGATTGCTTGCAAGGAGAAACGGCTTTTTGGAAATGCACTGATTTGCTCTTCACTGTTGTCAGGCTGGAGCCACGGAAGATTTTAGCAAAGCCAGGAGATGCTGAGCTGAAGACTTTACCCAGTTCTCAGTAGGGTTAGTTAGATGGAGGGCTTGCTGCTTTCCCTCATTGCCCAACTGTTTTGAGCTTTCCAGTGATGCTGGCTGTTCCCTGCTTAGGTCTGTCAGCTCCTGATGATGGTTCTTGCCTTGTGAGCTGTTCTTCCCTTGCCTCAACAAAACAAATTGAAATCTGATGGTGTTTTCCATCACCTTCTCTCTGGTGGTCAGCAGTACGTGCTTTCTTCCTGGATTGCCCACGTGGGGATGGACAGCAGGGCTCAAAGGTTTTGTGACCTGCAAAAAGTGGGTGCTCTGGGGAATCTACTTAAGCTGTCGCATGTCCTGTAAAGTCCCCGGTGCCCAGTGGAGCTCTGCTTTATTGCCTCTTGCCCTTTGATGTAGGTGCCACGGTGAGGGTAGTTGCAGCAGTGTGGTGACACAGCAGCATGGTGCGTTGGTATACACAGCCGTCCGATGGCCCCCAAAGGGCTTCTCTGCACGTAAGGCTCCATGTGGAGAGGTCGGGCTAGGGGCTCCGCTCACCAGCTTGGTGTAACTCAAGAACAGTTTTCCCTGCACAAGCCTGGCTGTGAGAGCATGCAAGAGTTAAGATGCATCAACTTAATGCTAGCAGGGCTGGCACTGGAAAGCTATTAAAGGGAACTTGTTATCTTTAGTAAAGAAAATCTTGAAGCCTGCTGGCGCTGGGAGAAGCAATTGCTCAATACAGACCCTGGTGCAGACAGCACTTAGGAAAATGGCTCTCTACAGGAACGGCCAACTCCTAGCAGTCTGGAGCCTGAGGTTGCAAGCAGCATCTGTTTGTTGTGCTCCTGCTGCTGTGGGGCAGCTGAAGTCTGGGTTACCAGGCCATGACCTTTTTCTTTTTTTCTTTTCTAGAGAAAGAAAAGCGGGAATGCCAGGCCATTGTTGATGAGCTGAGGGACACTCTGGATGTGCGCAATGCCACAATAGAGTCACTCCAGAAAGTGCTGGGAGAGACAGAGATGCTGTGCTCCTCTCTCAAGGTACCTTTCCCGTCCCCAGCAAGGACTTCAGCACTAACCATTGCACTGTTGGCGTTGGTTTTGTTGAAGACCTCCATGGGCCCTGCTAACAAAGAGATTGTGCTGGTGGGATTTTTGGATTTGGTGCCTCAAGGCTCCCATCGCCTTGATCTCTGAGTGACAGAAGGGGAGCATAGCTGGGTTTTCATGTTGGGTTTATTAATTCAAAGCAAGTGGTGTTGCTGGTCTTGAGGTCCTGAGTGTGCTCCACCTGGGAGTGATTCGGAGGTGTAAAAGCCAGGCCTATGGCTTGCATACAAGTGGCTGCATGATCAAGGCAGAGGTGGCTGGAGTTGGGGAGAGATGCCAGCCCAGCCTGGGAACGCTGGCTAATGAAGTGGCAGCACTGATCATAAAGGTAGCAGCGTGAACCGAGAACAGGAACTGGCCCCAGCGCCCCATTGCCGAAACACTGGCTCCCTGCAGTAGAATGTTCTTCTGAAATGGGTTTAGGCCAGGCGGGATTCAAGGAAAATTAGTTTCTTAGTTTGATTGGAGGAGAAATCAAACTGAAATATTTGGAGGGGGAGTTGCAAGCTTCAGCTGAGTGGCATTTGATCCAGCTAACTCTCCTGTCTCTGTTCATTTGCCAGGGCTTTCCTTTGGTTAGGTTAGTAATGTGTGAAGTCCAGGGATCAAATATTCCCTTTGTGTTTTGGCGTGCAGTGACTCAGTGTGCAGTCATGTACTGTGTGTAAACAGCAAGTGGAAGAGGGGTAAGAGCAGGAGCTGCTTTGTTGGGATGTGTGTAGTGAGCAGAGTGATTCTGCTGTGGCAGTGGGCTGGGCTGGGCCCTCTCCACTGTGTGAAGATGATGTGCCTGTTGCAAGAAGATGGGGTTCAGATAGGTGGGATTGCGAGCTCCAGGCTGAAAGGCAGGGTAGGGAGCAACTGCACTTCCCAAGATCTCCTCTCCTTGGACTATGGGTCTGACCCAGTAGCCTGAACTGCAACATGTTCCTTGACCTGCCAGGCCAAGTGGCCCAGGCAGAGCTCGTATATGGGTTGCGGGGTCATCTTGCTGTATGCCACCTGCAGCTGGGAGGAACCAGTTGGGGAGGTCTGCCTGATGCTAGCAAGGTGGTGCTGTCACAGGGTAGAAGGAGAGTGATAGTAAGGAATTAATGCCAGACTGGCCTTGCTGTGAGCCAGCACAACTTTTTTTTGCCTGACCGTGGGACTGTATCCAACCTGCTTGGGTGGAAAGGCAGTCTGGGTCTGTACCATGCCAGAGATGCTCCTGGGATCTCAGCTGTACCAGTGGCAGGATACTTCTGATGCTCCCTACTCCTGCAGAAACAATTGTGACAGTGGAAACTGGTGCTTGCTGCTCAACTGAGCATCTCTGTGCTTGGCTTTCCTGCTGGGCACCTCAGGAGGAGGCTCTCTGGTTATCTTGCCTATTGCAAAACCCTCTGTGTACACTTAAGTCCTTTTAATGAAAGCTGGGCAGGGCACAAGGATTAGGGACCTGGAGGTATCTGTTCTGTGGTATATGGCGTTTCCTAGCTGAACGCCAAGCACTGTCTTATACTGCATCATTAAAGATTAAAGCACTAAACTTCCACAGTGAAAATACAGGTTTAACTAGCTGCAACGCAGGTCAAGCCCACAGGCTGCAAGCCGTTCCTGTCTTCTGCTAGCACCATCAGCTGCTGCTGGAACTTTGCGGAAGAGGTTGCCACCC
>NW_009258497.1:196910-211234 GCF_000687185.1 Egretta garzetta | reverse complement strand
GTAAGAGTTTGCCACCGTTTCAGGCTGTCTGGGGCTGGGGACTATGCTCCAACCTGGCACAAAATGCTGCTTTGGGGATCTGAAGTGTAGAGAGCTCTGGTTAGGAACAGCCAAAGATATGGGCTCTGCTTAAGCAAGAGTAACACGTGATCCTGCAACGCAGTTCACCTGCAAAGTCCCAGCAGTTTCACAGCTGTTTGTTTTCTGTGGCAGAACGCAGCTAAAATCCTTTAACTTCTGTGTGGAAGGGAGCTTTATGAGGTGATGTCTTTGGCCAGGCCTCCCCCTGGAGTCAGCACTGTGCTGAAACCAGGCCCAGGCAAACCTAGGCAACACAGATGCATTGGAATGGTGCTAATTCAAGCCGGCTTTCCCCCATCCCCTCCAGCCATACTGCAGATTTGTGCTCTTTTAGCTTAGCTGAGATTCTCTGTTACTGCTGCCTACTACTGGAAAACCTGGAAAGGTGGTGGCTGCAAGTCTCTTGCAGCCTCTCCAGGCAGGTAAGAGAAGTGCCTGGGCGAGTGTCTGTTTTAAGCAGCTAGTGGCAAGGAGAACTGGGAGGCTAGAGCAAAGGAATCAGCTGTGCAAAGAGGAAAAAGCAGTAGCAATCATTTGCCATGAACTCCATTGCTTTTGAAAAACAAATTGTCTCTGTGGACAGGGTACTGCACAACCCCACGAATGTGCCCGGCAGAAAGGAGGCTAAGACACAGTTTCAGTGCCAGAGTTGTCTTGCGATTAGCACTGAGACCGTGCTGTGCTTGCAAGGAGCAGAGCTCAGGGTGCAGCGGGGAGGGAGCTAAACTCTCTATAATCCTGGGCTGCTGAGGTGGTGATAGCATTACTGCCTGCAGTGCGCATAAGCCAGGATGTTTCTCTAACAATCCCTGGAGCCTTCCTAACGGTCTGTGTGTGCTTGCTTCTCTGCAGAAGCAGATGAAATTCCTGGAGCAGCAGCAGGAGGATAACAGAAGTTCAAAGGAGGAGGCCCGCCGTCTGCGAAACAAGCTGAGAAGCATGGAGCGGTGAGATCCTGGGCTCTCCCTGGGCCTTGCAGGCTGGGCTGCATGCCTCTCCCCTTCTCAGAGATGGAGGGAGGGGTCCTGCTACAACATCCACCTCCACCTGCTGAGTCGTCTTACTCCGTAAGGTTGGAATCTGCTGCCTTAGTAGGCTTGCCCTTGCCTGTCCCATGCTCTTGCCCCTGATATGTTTCCAGATGGCTGCTTTCCCTCAACAGCAGCAAGGCATAGTGCTGTGTACAGTCTGGCCTTATCTCTAGTGCTCTGAGCAAGGTGACACGCTATTCCTGTCATCCAAGGACACCGGGGCAGAATCCCAGCCCAGGAACAGTCAGCCACAGGGCTGTAAGGCCCAAGAGGGGTGTCTGTACAGCTGCCCCTTCTCTAGTCTGCCCGCCTAGTGCTACTCTTCCCTAGCAAAAAGCCCTGCTTGTGGTGGATCAGTTCTCTCTCCCTTCCCCGCCACGACATCCCGAGTGCCCGCAATAGGAGCTTAGGCTGCACCAGCCCCTTAGGGGGAAGCAGGGCTCCAGCCTCTTTCCCACCTCTGTTTGTGACTCATGAGCTGAGGGTACTTTTTATTTTTTCTGCAGGATTGAGCTGTTGCTTCAGAGCCAGCGCCCCGAAGTGGAGGAGATGATCAGAGAGATGGGAGTTGGGCAGGCAGCGGTGGAACAGCTTGCAATCTACTGTGTCTCACTGAAAAAGTAGGTGCTGCAGCCTTGGCACAGCTGGCTCGTGCTGTCCTGGGTGTGCCCAGGGAGAACCCTCTGCTGAGTACCGGCAGGCACACAGGCTCTGTGGGGCTCTCGATGCCTGTTTGGGCCTCCACTAGGTTTTGACTGATAGATCCCGGGGACCTAAATTGGAGCCTGTCGCACTGAACTGTTCCTGTTGTCACTGTAGTGACATGCGTGTCGCCATGGGAACTGTCTCCAGAGTTGTCAGTGCACCTACGAGGTGATGATTATTCCCTCCATTCTGCTTTCATGCCTGGGGGGAAATGAGTGGATGAGGGGCTTTGGGTTGTACCCTCTGCTGCATTGCACTGTGCAGCTGCGGCCTCAAGCGCCCTCTGGCAAGGTGAATCTGCAGTGCTGCCCTCCCCTACCTGGAAATCATCTGGTCCTGCTGGGCAAAACCACAGCTTCTTTGGGTCCCTTCTGATGGCAGCTGAATAATTGCCACTTTGACACAAAGCTGTAATGAGGCGAGTGTCCCTGTGGTGTAATTGGGAATGAATGTGCATGTCCAATAGTGTGAAGTCTCTGAAAAGTCACTTAAAGCAAAGTCTCCTATTTGCTGCCAGCATGGAGGCTGCTCTGTTGTCTGTCTGTCCTTTCCACTGGCAACTGAAATGTCTCTGGATCCGGTTTCCGTTTTGCTGGTGAATTGTGTTCATGCCCTGTTCTCAGGCATGGTATCCTGCACAGCTTTTTTTCTCCCACATGGTGTAGTCATAGTTTGACACACTGTTGGTTGGTGTTTGTATGCTCAGCTCTGTCCCCTACAGGGCTTTGCTATTTTTTTTTACTCAACAACTTTTTTGCCTCAGTCTTCACTGGCAACCTCTCTCCTCACTCCTCCTGAGTTGATGGATGGCATGAGGGGGACCAGCAGGGTAAAACCCCTCCCGCTGTAAGAGAAGATGAGGTTCGTGACTGCCTGAGGAACCTGAACTCACATAAGTCCATGGGACCTGATGAGATGCGTCCCAGAGTCCTGAGGGAATTGGCCGATGTAGTCGCCAAGCCCCTCTCCATGATATTTGAAAAGTCATGGCAGTCAGGTGAAGTCCCTGGTGACTGGAAGAAGGGAAACAATGTGCCCATTTTCAAAAAGGGTAGAAAGGAAGACCTTGGGAACTAACGACCTGTCAGCCTCACCTCTGTGCCTGGGAAGATCATGGAACAGATCCTCCTAGAAGCTATGCTAAGACGCGGATGGATTCTGGGATGGATTCTGGGATGGATTCTGGGATGGATTCTGGGATGGATTCTGGGATGGATTCTGGGATGGATTCTGGGATGGATTCTGGGATGGATTCTGGGATGGATTCTGGGATGGATTCTGGGATGGATTCTGGGATGGATTCTGGGATGGATTCTGGGATGGATTCTGGGATGGATTCTGGGATGGATTCTGGGATGGATTCTGGGATGGATTCTGGGATGGATTCTGGGATGGATTCTGGGATGGATTCTGGGATGGATTCTGGGATGGATTCTGGGATGGATTCTGGGATGGATTCTGGGATGGATTCTGGGATGGATTCTGGGATGGATTCTGGGATGGATTCTGGGATGGATTCTGGGATGGATTCTGGGATGGATTCTGGGATGGATTCTGGGATGGATTCTGGGATGGATTCTGGGATGGATTCTGGGATGGATTCTGGGATGGATTCTGGGATGGATTCTGGGATGGATTCTGGGATGGATTCTGGGATGGATTCTGGGATGGATTCTGGGATGGATTCTGGGATGGATTCTGGGATGGATTCTGGGATGGATTCTGGGATGGATTCTGGGATGGATTCTGGGATGGATTCTGGGATGGATTCTGGGATGGATTCTGGGATGGATTCTGGGATGGATTCTGGGATGGATTCTGGGATGGATTCTGGGATGGATTCTGGGATGGATTCTGGGATGGATTCTGGGATGGATTCTGGGATGGATTCTGGGATGGATTCTGGGATGGATTCTGGGATGGATTCTGGGATGGATTCTGGGATGGATTCTGGGATGGATTCTGGGATGGATTCTGGGATGGATTCTGGGATGGATTCTGGGATGGATTCTGGGATGGATTCTGGGATGGATTCTGGGATGGATTCTGGGATGGATTCTGGGATGGATTCTGGGATGGATTCTGGGATGGATTCTGGGATGGATTCTGGGATGGATTCTGGGATGGATTCTGGGATGGATTCTGGGATGGATTCTGGGATGGATTCTGGGATGGATTCTGGGATGGATTCTGGGATGGATTCTGGGATGGATTCTGGGATGGATTCTGGGATGGATTCTGGGATGGATTCTGGGATGCTTTCTGGGATGGATTCTGGGATGGATTCTGGGATGGATTCTGGGATGGATTCTGGGATGGATTCTGGGATGGATTCTGGGATGGATTCTGGGATGGATTCTGGGATTCTTTCTGTCTCCTGCGTTTTTGGGTTTCCTCTGGTTGCTTTGCAGTTGCAGAACTTCAAATTAAGGGTCTTGGGTTGCCTCTGAGAAGTTTTAGCTCAATCCTATTGTAAACAGCATGATTCTTCTGGTCTTTTTGCAGGGAATATGAAAACTTGAAGGAGGCTTGGAAGATCTCTAGTGAGATGACAGAGAAGCTGAAGAAGGAGCTGTTTTCTGTCAATAACAAGGTAAAGGGAGAGTGTGAGCCACTGGGGTGACATCTGGTCTGTAGACCCCCTGTCAATAACTGTCGCCCAAGCCCTCTGCAGTGACACCCTCTCACACCGAGCACTACTTGAATGGTATAGGTGGTGTGGCAGTGTCAGGCTGGGGTTTCTGGGTCAGGCTATGGTGAGCAAGCAGCTCACGGCTTTTGTCGGGAGTGCAGTCTCTGAGGACACTGGTGGGGCAGCATGTGTGGAGCCAGAGTTTGGCAGGGAGCTTGGGTGGGGAAGGTGGCAGCAAGCATGCAGGTGCTCCACTGCTTCCACTGGGCTCTGGAAGCAGCACTGCCTTCATCCTGCCATGCTGCCAAGCATGAGCTAGCTCAGCTGCCAGTCACTCCTGCCCCAGAATCAGGCCTCTAGGAAAAATGGGAAGGGCTTTGGAGCCAGCACAGTTGAGCAGGGCTTAGCCCTGGCCTGGCACAACTGCAGTCACACCCAGCCTTGTGCCTCCAGCCCACTGAACTGGGCCAGGGCTCCTATGTGATGTTGAGCCCAGGCAGGAGAGGTCCCTGAGGGGTGGGGAGGACATGCAGGTGGCTCTGCACAGAGTTTGCCTGGGTTGGTCCTGACCTGGTGCTGAGCTTGGAGCTGCTGACATGCTTCTCTTGCCCTGTTCCCCCTGCTGTAGGCCTGGCTGGGGTCTGTTAGTTCAGGGCAGGAATTGCTTTCTATCAGTTTTTGGTAGCAAATCCCCATGAAAAGTGTGTGCATGTAGCCTTTCTCTCCGAGGCGCAGGTGTTCCCTGGGGCATGCCCAAATCCAAGCTCACAAAGTGGGAGACTGTGGGTGTGGATTTGGCCTATTTTTGTTGCCTGGCTGTAGCTGTTGTGGTCCTTTCAAATGGAGGAGGAGGTTCTCGGATTGCTGTGCTGCTCCCCAAGTGAGTTAACCCCCTAGATGAGGTGCTGCTACTGGAATCAGCCTGCTTGCTGGCTGAGTCAGTGCCCAGCTGCGATCACTGGCTTGGGTCAGGAGGATGCGAGTCAGTGCACTCGGTGCTCCAGGCTTAGCTGACTGTGCCGACACTTTGTGGGCTGGCCCAGACTCCAGAACCCACAAAAGTCTCTGATGTGGTAACAGTCCACTTCTCGACCCCTGCTCCTGGCATTCTTCCCTGTTGAATCAGGCTTGTCTGTGTGCCGGTACCTCTGATATGCAACCATCCTCCAGCCCGTGGTTTGTAATTCCAGAGCTCTGGTGTGTCCAAAGTCCTGCAAGAATTCAGAATGCAGCCACCAAGTGTTAGAGCAGGGAAAAGCTGTCATCATCATGCATAAATGCTCAGGAAATGCTATAGGAAGGTTTGTGTTGGGCAAGCAGCCCTGGAGATCCCTCTGCAGGCAGCTTGAGGAAATGGGCAGGCATTGGATTGCTCTGATACAGGAGAGATTGGTCAGACTGCCATAGGAAAACTGAGCCCTGAAATGGGAAAGTAGCATGTGCTGCAGAGCATACTGCTCTCGGGGGTGGGATCTGCAGTCTCCCTTACCTACATGTTGTAACCAGCGCTCTGCTGTTTGCGGGTGTGTGTTCTGCAGCTGCAGAAAACAGTTTCAGAGTTGGAGAAGACAAAGGAGGAGTTAAAAAGCACCCAGAAGGATCTGAAGAATGCAGACAAGGAGATCTTGGTGAGAATATTGCTCCTGGGGCTGCAGTAACTGGCAGCTGGCCATGGCCTGCCCCTGCAAAGCCCGGGGGTATGCTGGCTCGTGCTCAGTGGCTTGGTTACCCAGCCCACCTCACCTCTCTTACCTGCCCCACCTCTGAGCTCCACCTGATGCTGATTTATGGAAAAAGGGGCAAAGTATCTGCTACTAAATCTTCCCTTATCTTGCTGTCTGCTTTCCCTTTTCCCTCCAGAGTTTGAAGAAGAAGATAGACATCCTGCAGGATACTCTGAAAGTCCCATCAGTAACCAGGGAGACACTCAGTCGACTGGTCTTTGAAAGGTTAGTGAAGTGCATCCTCACATACGGGCCAAGGATGGAGATGGGAGGTCCGAAGTAAGAGCTGACAGTTTAACTAGCTGGGGAGGCAGTAACAGGCTAGTCTGGCAGGCATTGCAGTAGCGCAGTCGTTTTGCTCCTTGTATCCTATTCTGTCTTTTTCTTTCTTCTTGCTGACAAGGTGGTGTTTGGTTTACCTGGAAAAAGTGTGTGTGTTGTGGAGGGTTTGGGTCAGGAAGGCATGGGAGATTGGGCTGTGTTTTGAAAAACTCTGCCACTATGCCCTGCCCCTGAAGCTGCTCTCCTGGTTGCCTCAGAGCTGGCCTTCCAATGAGCGTGCCCTGGTGTATGGGGACTGAGCTTTGTCAGGCAGAGGAAGCTAGCCTGAAAAATGGCATCTTTTATGTTTTTATCAAGCCCTTTCTTTTGAGGAGCTTGTGGTCCTTGCTGTACCGCAGTACAGCAAGCTGGATTGTGTACACAGAGCAGCAGTGTGCCAGTGAGTTTCCCTGGGCTCAGGGTGCTACTGTTACAGCACTGGCCATTTTTGGGTGAACAATAGTTTGGGACATTGACTATAAACCCTGGGATTTGAATTGTCCTTTCTGTGACTTGTAAGCAGAATGGGGCTCTGATCCTGATCCCACTGCTGTCTTGCAACTCAGTGGTGTAGCATGCAGCTCTGTCTTCCTCTCATCTGCTGGGTAGCAGGCGGTGGCCTCCTGGGGCTGATATTTTTCATGGTCTTGCAGCCCCACTCCTGTTGAACTGCGGCACCCGAAGCTCCACTGCCCAGCCCACAGCGATGAGATCAATCTAGATGCTACTTTTGATGTGGACACCCCTGAACATCAGCCCTGCAGACCTCTCTTCAGCCCTGCAAAAAGGCAGAAGCTGGATAAAAAGCTGTGAGTTTTCCATCTTCTTTCTCTTCTAAAGGAGATCAAAGTCTTGCTTCTTTGGAAGTTGCTGTGTGCAATCAGATAGCTCTCCAGCTGCCTGATATCATGCTGCAAGTTTCGTCATCATTCGCCTGGCCTTCTCTGTCCTTGCCAGCTCCACTTGAACAATAAATCTCTGCTGATTTGCTCCTTGGGCTTCTTACAGGCCTCCTGTGGTAAATCTGGCGAAGAAAGTTCTGAAGGAGACGGTGGAGGTAAAAGATTAATCTTGATTTTTCTGTATCGCCTTTTTGATAAAGGACCTATTTTCTCCACGTAGGAGATGCTGTCACTGTAGAATGGTCCATCTATAGAACCACAGTACGTGCTTCAAAGTGCTTTGCTTGACAGTCTCCTAGAAACACTGCATTACTGCCTCAGGCCTGCTGGAATTGGGCAGAAGAGGGAGGATGGGGACCCACGAGCTTCTTGCCGATTATCCTGCCTCAGATGTGCTTGGCAAACACAACGTGGGGCTGGCCACAAGGGCTGTGGGGTCAGCTAAGGGGGCTGTTCTCCCAGGCTTGCTGGGTGCAGCGTCCTGCCTCCCAGGTGCTGCTCAACATGAGCCCCGGTGGGAGGCTTGAAACTGCTGTTCTTTGGCCCAACATGTGGTACAGCAGTAACTATTACGCTAAGTAGCTGCCTACGTTATTAGTGCTCCCTGTATGTGGACTAAATTCAGCAGATCGTGCTGGTTAAAGGGCTTTTCTCATTATTTTGTTGGACAGAACTGCACAGATGATCTGGAGGATGATGCTCTTAAAGGACTCCTGCCAGCATTCATCAGGAACTCTGTTCTCTCCAAGAAGCCATCTTCGGGTAGCTTGTTGGGTTCCCACAAGAACATGGGCACTGTGAGTATGACTGTCCAGTTGGTGAGCTTGTTGAGGGCTGGCACTACACACCTCTGTCCTGAAGTGACCCTACAGGAGGAAGCAAATCAGGCTTCTACTTTGCCACATACAGTGTGTAGAAAATAAATCTTGGAGCATGACCTGGCTACTTCCCAGTCCTGCAGAGCTCCAGGGATGACAGATGCTCATTCCCTTCCTGGCAGCAGACTAAATGGCCCTCTGTGTCCTGTTCCTCCACCTCCTTGGAGCTTGGGGTGTTTTCCTTGTATTCCTCAGTCCCAGTGACAAAATCCTAAGCCTTGCTGCTGCTTGGAAGGCTCAGCTTGCTACAGAAAATGCCCAAGATATCCAAACTTTACTGATACCTTTGGGTCTGTCTTTTCCAAAGGGTGAGGGATTAGCACAAGTACTGAGTGTTTCCAGATGCATGTAAACCCTCCCCAGAACCTGCAGCCTGCAAGGCTCCCCTTCCCTGTAAGCAACATGAGGAAAGGTAGCCAAGGCTCCGTGCTGGTGCTCCAGGCTCATTTCTTTCTTTCTCCTAGGTGAGGATGGGATACGATGGCTTGGGAGGCAGAACAAAGTTCATACAGCCTGTATCCTTTCCTGCAGCTCACATGGTGGTAGCAATGCTTGTGGGGAACCTCCTCTGTGTTTCAGCCATCTTGGGGAGTCCTGCCCACTCTTGTCAACAAAAAAATGGGCTGCGACCCTCAAGGACCCATCAGATTTCTCTCTATCTGACTCTGAATAAGTTTGAGCTCAGCAAAGACATCAAGGACCTGAACTTGCAGAGAACGTTATCGGTGGTGGCTCATTCAGAGAAGCATAGCGACTGGAAATGAGTGCAACCTGCAGGGACTGCCTGTACGCTTGGGATCTCTGAGCAGCAGTGTGGTGCAGCCTCTTCCTGGCCACATGACTGCTGGCCCATGCAGCAAAGGCCTTCGTTCCTGTGGGACGCTGCTGCTCGGCCATGCCTGTCCTGGTGGGCAGTCCTGCAGCAGGTGAGGAGTGGCTGGGCTGAGCTCACCCAGTGGGCATGGAGCTGCTCTGGCTCCTGCTCCTCATGCAGGAGCAGCGTCCTCTTCCCTGCCTTCCCCGGGCAGTGCTGTCGGAGGGACGTGTGGTGCACCTACAGCTCTGACGCCACTCTCGATCCTGGTGCTGGTTTTGAGGGGGGGGTTTTGCTCTTTGTAGAAAACCATGAGGCTGAAGCAGAGAAGCGGCGATGAGCTGGAAGTTGTGACCTCCTGGGCAGCCTTGGGCTACTGCTCCTGTGGCCTCACTGTGAAGGGGTGGAGGTATCCAATGGCAGGGAGATGCCGGAGCTGGATCTCTGGGGCCAGATGTACCCATGCTGCCAGCCTGAGGTGACAGGGGAAGGTGGGCAGCCATCCCGGTGCTGCCCCTAGCACGTGGCTGATGGAGGAATAGCTCATTCCTCTTAAGCCTGGGTGCTGCAGGCGTGTGGGTTTGTGTAACCCTGCAGCTCTGCCAGCGTGGCCTGCACCTGCCTTCTGGTGCCACAGTGAGCGGCTGGTCAAGACCATTTACAGTTCAGTGATGTTCAGTTCCTGCTGCTTCTGTGCCTCTGTTTTGTGCGCAAGGGGATAGAAGAGAAGTGGGAAGCGTTCCTGGACTGGTGGGATGGGAGCATGCCTGACCTCTGCTGCTGTCAGCAGGGGAGCAAAGCCCAGCCTGTCCTGCAGGGAGTTTTTCTTTGGGTGCAAATGTATGGCTTGGTGCCAGGTCTGTGGTTCGGGCTAGTCTGCAGCAAGTGTTGGATCACTTGTGTCCCTGGAGCATTGGTCTGTACTTTCCTTGACAGTTTTACCTCCAGACAAACCTGGCAGAGATCCATCCCTTAGCAGTGAGGAGCAAGAAAAAGAATGTCACCAGGCCAGCATCTGCAGCTCCCTCCATGGGTTCCTCCAGCAGCAGCCAAGCCAGGCTGGACAGTTTCCTGCAGTGAGAGCCCCTGCCTTCCCGGGGAGCAGCTGGGCAGGGCGTGCTTGCCCGGAGCCTGGCACAAAGCAATGTGCAACCACTGCTGTGCAGGGGACTACTGTTTGCAAAGTACCCATGCTGCGTTGTGGTTGAGACCAGCTGCCCTGGGGAGAATCCTGGCCTTGCAGTGAGCCGACAGGAGACCAAGCCTCTGGCTAATGCTTGGACTGATTTACACATACACACACCCACACCCATTTTACCCCTCCTTCCTCCTAATTTAATGCAGAGTAAACAGGGTTTTCTCATCTTCTGGCCTGCTTGGAGCTCTGCAGTTGATGCTGCTGTTGGGTGCTCTGACATAAAGGTGGAACCACTCTTGGATACAGCCACAAGCCAGAGACACGGGAAGTGTGTCTGGGATGTCAGTATGGAGCGAGAGCAGGGAGAAGGGACCAGGATCAGCTCTATGCCTGGTGTAAATAGTTCAAAGAAAGTTTCCTGGAGGAAGAGCAGCCCTGACCCATGTTGTTGCAGGGTGGCTGTGTGTTTGTCATCAAACTGATCAGCTTGGTGCTGTTGTGGGGCCTGTGCGGGTTGGGGAGCCCTGCAGGCAAAGCCTGGGAGATGTTCTGCCTTGCCCTGGCCATCAAGCCCACTGCGATTTCGTAGCACTGAAATCGCTGACTTGGGGAGGAGGGTGTCGGGGGTGATCCCCTGCCCTGATTGGAAATGGGGAGATGGGTGCACTGATGTGACCTCTGTTCTCGGCATGTGTTGGTGTGAAATTAGTTTAAGTTCTGTTTTTTTAATGACATTGTAGGGGGTGTGTTCTTTTGTAACTGGTCTGCCTAGTGATTTGAGGGTTTGGAATGGCCTGAAGAAGTGGTGAAGAATGGCTCCCTTCAGGGGAGGGGGAGTCTGATGGGGCTGAGCCTGTCTGGGGTTCTTCAGCCTGGAGGCTTGGGGCAGGA
Organism: Egretta garzetta; assembly: GCF_000687185.1. NCBI lineage: Eukaryota > Metazoa > Chordata > Aves > Pelecaniformes > Ardeidae > Egretta > Egretta garzetta. The sequence continues at coordinate 200,117 of NW_009258497.1, read as the reverse complement.
GATCCCCTCTTGCCCCACAGCTGAAGCACTTCAAGCTACAAGGAACAGACTTGGTGAGGTACCTTGCTGTACAAATCTCTGATCTTTCCTACTTCCAGCTACTTCAGGCTGGAAGCCTCAGCACCTGGACTGGCCAAAACCATGTCTTTAGGGAATAAAATACACTGCTGTGCACACTTCTTAACCGGCTTCTGAGTGGTTTCCTCCCTGTTGCAGCTCTGGGTTGGAGGGCTGAGCTCAGGCGCTGAGGTGTGATGGATGCGCCTGGCCCTTCTGAAACCATTGGTGCCCACTCTTGGGAGATGGGACCCTGCTGCAGGGAAGGGCTGTGGTTGGGTGAAGCAGTGATGAAAGCAGTGCTGACCCCTGGGCCAGTGATCAAGGCAAAATGCCCGCGGAGCATGAGCTGAGTCTTGGCTGCATCACTTGGGGCTGACTGCTGAAGGGCATGGAGTGGGGGAAGAGTCTGGAGGAGCACAAGAAGGGGTTTTGTGGGGCTGGGAAACAAGCTTGGGGGGGAAGGGAGGAGGGACTTAATCAAGCAAGAGTTAATTCTGGAGAAGAGAAGCCTGGGAGAGGGTCTGCAGTGAGCCTTTTATGGACTCTCTTGCATGGTGCCCTTGTCCCTTTGAGGTAGGTGCCCTGTGAGTGGCGCAAAAAGGGGTGGGGGGGGGGGGAAGGAAAAAAGTGCCTGACTTGTTCCAGATCTCTGGCCTGAGGTGAGTCCAGGGAGCCCCTTTTATGGCAGCGGAGGTCTAGGTATGTGGCTGGAGAGAGATGTGGGCTCCCATATTGGGGTGCTGGAGAGCTGGTGCTGTGTCTGCCCATGAAGGCAGAGCTGGTCCCAGCCTGCAGCAGAGGGCTCGAAGGGCTTTTGGGGCTATCCTGCTCCAGCCCTAGTCTGGGGACTAAATGATTTGCCTCTGAGCAAGCCAGCCCTGTCCCCTGATGGGCTCCAGCCCCAGGGCCACCCTGCAGGCAGGCCTGGGGCTACAACCTTGCCTGCAAAGCTGGGCCCCCCTCCCACAGGGGCAGCAGCACCTGTGTGAGCTGGCATCCTTGGTGTGACTTCTGCTGGGTCCCTCGCCCCCCACTTCACTTTGATTTCTACTTGAAAATATCCTGGGCCAAAAAGTTCTCCTGCTCGGACTGTGGTGAGCAAAGGACTTTTGTTTTGGTGTCACTTGCTGGTGGCTCTGCCCACTGCGTGCCCCAGTGGCATTTTCCTCTGTCTCCCATGATGGCTGCCATTGCCTGCTTGGCTTTGCTGGGGTTCGGCACCGAGGCAAAGGTTTAAGCCCAGGGCTTGCATGTGCCTTGGCTGGGCAGTTGCTGGCGGCTGCTCACACACCTGTGGGGGTTTAAGGTGGATGCTTTGAGTCTCCTGTGTTTGGGAGAAAAAACAACCAAACAAAAAAACTTTTTTTTTTTTTTTCTTCTGTTCTGGCCATGGTGTCCATCCTGATCCCCTTTCATCCATTCCTGCCCTCTCCAGCTTCCTTGGGGTGTGCTGCTTTTGGTAGTCGCTTCTGATGCAGATTTGCTGTTTTATTGCACTTTTTGGAGCCTTTCCACTCTTGCTCAGTGATGATTTCAGCTCCTCCAAAGCCACCTTCCTCCTCACATTCCGCACTTTGCACCTGCTGCCTGGCCCTGCACAGGACAGCAGCATGCCCCAGCTGCCAACGTGGCTGCTCCCCGAGCTGGAGGCATGCGTGGGGCATGAAAGCTGGCAGGGCTGGGGCAGAGGTGCCGTTCCTAACAGGAGCCGGTTGCTATTTCTGTGCAATTGGACCCAGTTTCACATTTATTTTAGGAGGCAGCGCAGCATGCGTGTTGACTCACAGCCCATAAAAAGCAGCCGTGGCTTGAGCTGGCGTTAAGTGTCAGGAGCAGGGTCGCATGGGGAGGGGGGGTCCCTGCTCTGCTTCCCTCCCACTAGGCCTGATCCTGGCAGCGGGGCAGGGGCTGCTGGGGCAGGCAGGGGGTGCTGAGCCCCTCGGGGTGGCCTCTGGGCTTGCAGCCCCTTCCCCCCCACCCTGGGGCACCCACAGGGGTGCCCCCTTTCCCCACTTGCCTCCCACAGGAGCCCTGCTCCACAGTTACCAGCAGCTTCAATTATTGTCACTTCTCATTAACTACAGGCAAGATCTGGGTGAGGTGTAATTGCGCCATCCTGGTGCCTGGTGGGAGCCCCTGGCTGGGCTGGGAGCTCTCCCAAAGGTGCCTGTGCTTGGTGACCTCATCAGGCAGCCTGTGACCTCACGCAGAGAGGGCACGCCTGTTGGCTGAGTGCTGTGTGACCTAGCGGGGCTGCTGGTTGGGCAGGCCCCTGTGACCTCCCTGGGGAAGCTGTGTGCTCGCTGGCTAACCCCAGATGTTAGGGAGAGCATGTGAGCTCATTGGTTGGCCCCTGTTACATCATGGAACAGCAACAATGGTCACTAGCTGAGTGCTGTGTGACCTTGTGGGGGACTGGGTGCTTGTTGGCTGAGGGCTCTAACACCTCATCAGCGAGGCTGTGACCTCACCTCTGAGGCAGTGTGCTGCCCTACTAGGTGCTGTGTGACCTCACTGGGGAGCCTGTGATCTCACTGGGAGCTGCATGCTTGTTGCCTGGCTGTGAGTGCTAGGACAAGCTGTGACCTCATAAGGTAGCGAAGTGCTCATTGGCCAGTAGTGTGTGACATCTCAGGGCTGCCTGTGACCTTACAGGGAGCAGGACAACCGGTGGCTGGCAGGATATGACATCCCAAGGCAGTCCATGGCCTCACAACGCTGTGGGGCACTCATTGGTGGGTAGGGTGTGGCATCCTGGGGCAGCCCATGACCTCGTGGGGGAGGAGGGTGCTCATTGGCTGGCAGACTATGACCTCCCCAGGGCATGGTGAGCCTATTGCCTGGCGGGGTGTGACATCCTGGAGCAGCACATGACTTCATAGGGGAGGGGGATGCTCATTGGCTAGCAGTGTGTGACATCCTGCGGCAGTCTGTGACCTCATGGGCAACTGGCTGCTCATTGGCCGTCAGGGTGTAACCTCATGTGAGAGTGAGCCCTCATTGGCCGCCGGGGTGTAACCTCGCGGGAGAGTGGATGCTCATTGGCTGTCAGGGCGGGAGCGCGCGGGGCGCCACCTGGCGGGTGCGGGCGCTGCAAGGCACCGATTGGCCACTCGGCTTGGCGGGGCGGGGCTCTCCCGCGCGCCC
>NW_009258497.1:177623-196352 GCF_000687185.1 Egretta garzetta | reverse complement strand
TGGGGAGAAGGCGGGGGGTGCAGGCGGGCAGGGGAGGCGGACGGGGCGGGGGCAAAGGCGCCCCGGGTGGGTCGCTGCTGAAGGGTGCAGCCCCAGGGGAGCTGGCAGTTCGGGGACACCCGTGGGTGCTGGGGGAAGGCAAGGGTGCAGTTTGGGGCTGGGTACAGGAGAGGGACAGTGTGCCCTCGGTGATTTTGGGGTTGGGGAGTCTGGGCCGAGGGGGGGGGGCTGGTCAGGATGGGGGGATGGTACCTGGCAGCTTGCGGTTGACAACACTGGGGTGTGCGAGCACCCCAAACACTGCCACCCTGAACACAGTTGCCCCAAGTGTGACCACCCCAAACACGGCCACCCCAACTGGAGCCGGCACCAAATGGGAAAAGTCGTTATGTAACAGGAGGGACGTGCAGCCCTGCCCGGAGTTACTGGTGCAAAACCTTGCGGGGAGCTGTGCCGAGCTGCTCTCCCTCTGCCAGGCAGTGCCGGCCGGGAGGGAGATGCTTTGGAAGTGGGTGTGGGATTGGAGAGATGCCTTTTAAAAAAAAAAAAAAAGCCAATCCTAAAAATATCATCCTATCTGGAGAAATAAATGTGAGGAGTGGAAAGTTGCACGGAGGGGCCTGGGGGACTCGGCGGGCAGTTTGCCCCCAGCATATGGCCAAGGTGGTGGCAGCGGCATTTCAGGCTCTCTGCCTCACCCGTGCACCGATAAGCTCTGCTTGCATTGCCGGTCGCGTTACTTCAGATGGGGAAAATGCAAGCAGGAGCCCAAACAGGAGGCTGTGGTCTCGCCGGGCAGTGCTTTCCCCTCGCTCGCAGCCAGCAGGCTGCAATCGCTGCTCGCAGGCTGTGTCTTGACACCCAGGCGGGGTTTGGGGATCCTACAGGGCAGCCAAGCTCTGGGCAGGCTTTTCTTTGTAAAATCTCTGTTAGCTTTTACACAGGGAGAGTGAAAAATCCCCCCGAGTGAAATTGTGCCTGTTTTCCCTTGTGTTTTTCCCATTTCCTTTTGCTAAAACGTCACTGACCCCTCTGCTTTGGATGTTGCCAGCAAGAACTTGTTCACAGGCTGCTCATAACAATTTAAAATTAAATACCCACATGGCCATTTAGGCCAGTGTAACGAGATCAGCCAAGGGCACCGTGCAGATCTGCTGTCTCTGTCCATTTTTGGCGCTGCCGTGGCACTCCCTCGTTGCTGCCCAGAGGGTGTGTTTGCTGTTGGGTACTGGGGCTGGGGGTCCCAGCGGCTCTGGGCGTGCTGGAGCACAGCCCTGCAGCGCTGGCTGCCCTCCCTCCTTTCCTGCCACAGAAACACCAGGTTGGTTTTGCCAGCCATGCCTGAGGCCTCGCAGGCTGAGCTGATGCTCCTGCCCCTCTCGAGGAGCTGCTGCTGAGGAGCTGCCCTCCCTTACAATTAATTAATGCAATTAAAGAGGTGGGCCATGCGGGGCTCCGCAGGCTGGCGGTGGAGGCTGCTGTGCAGCAGCGGTGGGATGGGGGAGATGCTGATCTGTACTGGTGTTTAAAAACTGAGCGTGGGAGGGGTGTGGAGAGCTGAGGTAACGCTGAGGGGTTTTAATTCAAGGTAAGAAAGTAGAAATGAAGAAAAAAAAACAGGCCTCGAGAAGGAAGTCGTTTTTGTGAGATGCGGGAGTGGGCACAATGAGATAGACCAAATGTTGTAAAAGGTTTGGCAAAGCATGGCTCGTGCTGGCTGAGCAGCGGGTGTGCGGTGCAAAAAGCACCACTCTAGAAATCTCAAGTGACGAGGGAAAGGAAAGTGAATTTCTCACAATATCTGGACAACTTTATTTTTTTTTTCCCCCCTCTGAATTCAGTAACCTAAATCTGTGTGCAAGCCAGTGAGAACCATAGTGACACTGCTTTGCTGTGTAATTTTTCACACCTTGCTTTGTGTTCTACGAGGAAATGGTCTGACCACCTGATATGCGGTGTGTTGGACTTCGGGGTCTCCTGTGTAAATTCGTAACGATTGTTTTCAAGACACTGAGCGTATGCTGTGGAGAGTCTTCAGAGAATAGAAAACGTCCCATAGAAGTCACGGCTTCTCACTGGGTTGCAACATCCACTGATTGTTATAAACTCCGATTTTCTGCTTGGGTGCTTTGGGTGAGGCGCGGCGGAGCTGGAGGGTGAAGGGAAGATGCGTGCGGTGCTCGGTTAGGCTCTGCCAGCGGGGTGCAGCTCTGAAAAAGGCAAACGTGGTGCAGGATTGCATCAGGCGAGGTATTTTCAGCACAGATGGGAAGACCTTACCCTTGTGCAAAGCACTGCTAAAAGCTCACTTGGGGGGGGTCGTGCTCAGCTCTGGTAATGGGGTGAGAGGATGCTGAATCAGGGGAGGGAGGGAGGGAAGGGGAAGGGCTGCTGTTGGTCTGCCCGGACAAACGGGGCCTCTGTCACCTGGGAGGAGATGAAAAGATGGAGCGTTATTAACCCAAAGGATCAAAGGGAACATAAATTGGTTGTGGATGTATTCAGACTGAAAACTTTCCAGCTGCCTGGCAGTGGAGTCCGGGTCTGCTCCTCCAAAGAGAGCCCCTAAGCATAAAAGGGACAAGCTCGTTTTATAGTGTAGTTTGACAGATCGATGAAAAGGGGCTGGGTGTCAGAGCAGGGACAATCCCAAGTTTAGAAACAAAGCTTGGGGCAGGGTGCTTTAGGTGGCCGGTTTTCCTGGTATCCTGAAGAGAGACTCGATCGCTGCTTCTGATCATGTTTGTGCCTGATTTGTTGCCCAATTCATTCAGGTTTTGGGTCCGTCTGCTGCTCAGCCGCGGAGCTCGTAAAGGACTTTTTTGTGATGCCTGGATGCATGAGCTAAGGGCTGAAGGACAGGACAGGGGAAGAGGGTCACTGTCCTGGGAAGCATTTGGTTTGAAAGGTATTTGGCCACAAATAGCCAGGCTGTCGGTGAGAGCAGCGGTGCTTTCAGCATCCCTGTTCCTCTGGAACCTGGGAGACGCATGTTGCCAACAGCCAGGCTGGCTGCTGGGCTTCAAGGTCGGGAGGAAGATTCCTCCCATGGCGGAGACCGCCAGGACCTTTGCTTTCCGTGATAAAGAAGCCATTTTACTGAAACCCCCAGGATTTCTCAAGTCTCCAGGTAGGCTTGCTGCGAGTTGGAGGTCGTGAAGTGACCAAGGAGGGAAGTTTCCAGTACCAAATTTCCTCCTCCCAGGTTAGAGAAAATAGCTCAAGCTTGGAAAAAAACATTAGTGTAGTTCAGATGCTCCTTTCCGCCCTTTTGGTAGCTCGCTGCATTTGCTGGGTATTGGCTTTTTTTCCTTGCTGTAAGTAGCATAGTGATAATAGGTAATAAGTATATACATAAAAGTAATTTAAAAAAAAATAATCAAGTTTGCCATTTCTTTTTAAGTGGGCACTTTTCACAAGCTTGCAGAAACGAACAGTCGATGTCCATTTTCATATGACTGTGCTAGAAATAAAATGAGACTGTGTGATGGAAAACCGGGCTATGGGCTGGGCTCAAACTTGTCTGGAGATCCAGCTCTGTATTTGTTTCCATGCGCTGCTGTCCCCAAAGAGGCTGAGCCCTGGGCAGGACCGTGCAGAGACATTGGCGTCAGAGGAGTTGCTGGAGAAAACCTTTTCCTCGAGTATTAAACTAGCGTTTTCCTGACCTTTTGCTGAACTGAGGGCTGGCACTCTGGAAAAGCCTGCCGTGCTCCTGAGCTGAGTAAGCTTTAGTTTATTTGGTGTATGAGATTTGGAGGGTCAGGAGGGAGCTGAGGCTGGGTTTAAGTGAGGAGGGGAGGAACAGATAACACAACGTTGAAAGCTCATAAACTTTGTGCGAACTAAATAAAAGGTAAAAGGAGGAGTAGAAAATGGCTGACTCAATGGATCAAGTCAAAATATTTGCCGTGTTAAATATCCCATGAGGCTCGAGTTCATCTTTCTCATGATGGGCAGGTGGTGCTGGCTGCAACGCATCTTCCCTTTAGCAAGTGGTGCTTTACATACTTTTGATAGCTCTGACAGCAGCCATAAGGCCCCTGAATTTAGACGGCACAATTTGGGGTGCTTCAGTAACTCCAAAACCTCTTCTGTGAGTGTGCTCATCAATATTCAAAATGTTTGGCATCAATTATTAATGACTTTATTTCCAAAACAAATACACAGATTTGCAATCCACTTGGCAGGTTGGGGTTTCTCACTGCTGAAGCCGACCTGGATGCTGTGTGGAAGGCATGCCTCCACCCTTAGCTTTTGCCACCCCAGGGGCTCGTTGAACTACTTACACTCTCTGCTTCTGCTCAGGGAGAAGGAGGGGGATGAATTTGGAAGGGTTGATTTCCTTCTCCCCGTTGGTTGAAAAGCTGGAGGACACTTTGTCTCCTGGTGCAGCTGCAGCTGTGGTGGGGCTGCTTTCTCTGCCCGAAATCCCACGTGCTGGCGCTCAGCCTCTCCTGCTGATGCTCGGGAGTCGTGCCACAGCTTGAGTGACCCCATCCACTGGGATCGGTGGGACCCCCCACACTGCGGGTCATGCCAAGCAGGGTGATGGGCTGGCTTCTGCTTCTCCAACGCAACCAAATAAAGCTGTTCCTTTTCTCTGCTGTTTGATGCACGCATTTGATGCTTCCCATCATGTTTCCAATTCCGCACAAACAGGTGTTCAGTGCCGTGGCACACGCCTGCAGTTTATACCGGTTTGGGGAATACCCGATGTGCATCTGGACACCTACCTGCCAGAAAAATACAGCCTGCCTGCCGCAAACCCTGCCTCTCTCTGCAGCCTTCTGCACTGATTTCCCGGCTGGGGCTGGCACAACGGCGCACCGTCGGCCGAGGGTGTTTTTCCTAGCAATCCTGTTGCAATATCAGCCTCATTTCCTAGCGTGTGAGACGTACCTTTGGAAGGATGTGACAGGCATCCAGGGTGCAAACAGCAGTTCCAAAAACCAAGGTAGCTCAGGTAGGGTGAAATGGGCTCCATGGCAGTGGCAGTCTGATTTTCACTAATTGTGGAAATAAGATTATCGCGTCGTCTTCACTGATGAGTGCCACTGCTCCTGGATGCTGCCCAGATTTTTTTTGGCTGGTGAGTGACAGCAAGTGCTGATGGTCATCCTGGTCCCACACATCGTAAACCATTATGCGTGTTGCACGTATTTTCTTGAGATTGAGATCGTCGCTGTGGAGCCATCGCTGTGTTTTCAAATGTCTGTTTGAGTGACAGATTTGTTATTTTTGCATCAATCCATAGGCACGACTGTTCTTAAGAACAGGTTTTTTTTGGTCTTCTTTACTGCCTGGAGGTGCTGAGCTTCAGCATGACCCCGAAGCACTGCCATGCAGCCTGTCAGTCATCACCGGCCATGCTGGACTGCTTTTCATGTCACTGATGCTGAAAAGTTTTTATAAATACAGTGAGCTGGCTCCTTGCTGAGACCACCCAGCACCTCCAACAAGCTATTTAGGAGCCTACAAGAGAGAGCAGTATCATTGCGCCCTATTAACGCTGGCTTGTGTTTTACAGTGAAGCTGGAAGGCATGTTCTTGGGGGGCTCCTCACGCGTGTTCTTGGGGGGCTCCTCACCCATACTCAGCTCATATTTAACCATAGAATCATAGAATGTTTTGGGTTGGAAGGGAACTTTAGAGGTCATCTAGTCCAACCCCCCTGAAGTGAGCAGGGACACCTTTAACCTTATCAGGTTGCTCAGAGCCCCATCCAACCTGGTCTTGAATGTTTCCAGGGATGGAACCTCCACTACCTCCCTAGGCAACCCGTTCCAATGTTTCACTACCCTCATTGTAAAGAATTTCTTCCTTATATCTAGTCTAAGATGACTTAAGTATGCTGGCAACGATATCTTGCTGGCTCTTGGCCTTTCTATGTGTGTTTGATAACAGACGGGATGGCGATTTGATGGGGCAGGAGACAGCAGCTCTCTGCCCATGCTGTGCTGAGGCAGAGGAACATCATCCACCAAGCCAAGAAAAGCGCGTCTGAATGCAATTTTTATTTTGTTTTGGTGTCTCTTTTTCAAGTGTCATGGTTTGGCTTGAGATGAGAAGTGGTGGCATGACATCCAGCCTGACTCCTGGCACTGGGTGGTAAAGATTGTTGCGGTGGCTGACAAAGGCAACCCAAAACCTGGAGTTTAGAGGTCCAACCTAGCCAAATGGCAAGGAAATGTGTATAAACAGTGAGCATAAATAAGCGCAGCAGCAGTTTACCAGAGGGTGCGATAGGGTATATGATCACACAAAACCTGAATAAAAGCTTTACCACCTAAAATATACAGTCTCCCTCGGCCCAAAACTAGAGTTTCTGTGATGTACAGCAGATTAGCTGATCATATTGGCTTTACTCCCCACGAAGATGTGATTAAATAGTTTGGTGCATTCTCTTTTGTCAAAAATTATTTAGTTGTGTTTCTAGGTCATTGTCTATGGAAGAAGAATGCGTGTGTATTTAATGCATTAAAGTGTATTTAGGCATCTTCTAAGAAGAGATACAACAAAAAAACCCCAAAACCTCTCCTGCCCAGTCTGTCCCCAGACCTTTCTCCTATCCTTGTCCTTAGTGTGTCATGCAGCACCAGTCCTTCTTGAAAACCCATTGCTGAGGGGTCACCTCAGCAGCTCGCCTTCATCCTCCTCTCACTTCCTGACATTAGGAAGAACCTTGATGCCTTTACCCCAGAGCAACGGAGATGATTGTCTCCACTCGGAGACCATTAGTGCTTGGTGATGATCGGCTCAGTTGTCCAAGAGCCAAGTGACTGTAACAGGGTGCATAAGGCGCCAGTGGGCAAACGTAGGAGGACAGGACCTCTGGGCCATTACCCACTGGCAGACACCATCGTATAGTCCTCCTAACAAGGCAATGACTAAGATCTTAAATGAGATGCTCTATTCTGCAAAGCCAAAATGCAGCTTTGATTTGCCTGCGGTAGTCTGTGTATTTGAGGCATGCAGCTGTGGCTTAGCTTCTGTATGTTTTCCCGAGGGATAACAACACCTTCAAGCCCAGGTGTGTTCGAAGACTTGGACTTGGGCCATCCTGGCCAGCTGGTTTCACAGCGAGGTGCAATGGTGACTGGGATGCTCACCCATTTCTGGTTCTGCAGCTAGATGATGGGGCACATTGCATGGCCAGGATGTGGCAGCGGCAGCCCTTGGGCATGCGGGTCAGGACTCGAAGCTGAGCCTTTGGAGATGGTGCGATGGTCCTAGGCTTGTCCACCATGCCCCTCTCCTCCGTGTTCACAGCCAGACAGCAGGTGGTGGAGGAGGTAAGGAAGGGTACAGGCAACAAGTCTTCTCATGGCATCGTGGTTACACGGTGACTTCCTGAGTTGCAGCAAGCTCTGCACAGGCTCCTCTGACCCACCGGAAGCTCTTCCTCTCCTCCCTGAAGACTGTTGACACCATCCCTGTGTTTCTCAGTGTTTTCTTATTCTCTGTCACCAGGCATCAGTGCTGTGCCATGACTTCTGCCCGGGATGTCCTGCAGTTTCTGAACGCCTGTGTGAGGTGCAGGCTGCCACCTCCTGCCTCCCATCCTACCTTGCTGCCTGTCCCACCTGCAGTCATCTCAACCTCTGCTACCTGAGCACGTGGAGCTGATCTCCACGAGAAGAGCATCTCCTGCCCTCTTCTCGGAGGGTTTCCCCCTTTTTTGGACAGTTGCAACACAACCTAGAGCAAGCAGATACTGTATGGCTCAAAGGGAAAATGCATCCATGCTGCTTGAGAAATGTTGCTGAATTTTGAGGGGTTTTTTGAGCAGGTATGACTAACCGTTATTCACTTGGCTCCGGGACCTGCCAGGGACCACGGTTTCTCAGACGTGACAAAGCAGTTTCCCACGCTGAATAGCTTTCAGATGAGGATTTGACAGCTCCTCTGAAGGCTGCAGGGAAAAAAAAAAATCACCCTGCACCAAAATATTGCCTGGTGCAGATGTGACAAAATCCAGTGTTTCAGCTGGTCTGTTTGAGGTTGGCATGCCCTCCTCCATCCAGCCCCGGGTACTGGAGGCACGGGCGTCTGCGTAGGTATCATCAGGGCAGGGAGACTTTCAGAGGCCAGATGCCAATAACTGAGAGCAGCCTTTGAACCTTTTTTCCCCTTTTTTCTTCCCTGCCAGTACAATGTTGCCTTTTAGCCTGTTCTGAGTCTTTCCTGGCAATGGGGGTTCACAGGCTTCTCCAGTTCCCGAGAGGGATGTGCAGCTGACGCCAAGCTCAGAGCCTGGCTCCAGTGGATGACCCTTTGCAAGACCAGTGCTCTCCTGAAGGTTGTAGCCTTGTGAATGTGGGGATTTATTTTGGAATTTGGCTTTATTTATGGATTTTGAGCTCTGTTAGGAGGTGCTTGGAGTGTGCGACCTCTTCTGACATGGGTGTCAGGGTGCTCCTTCTTGGAGTGTCCTGTCCTTGGAAGTTGTGCATGGGCATGAAATCAATGTTAGATGTCTCTTCTTCAGCTCTTAGATGGATTCAGAGGGGTCCTGCCCCTCTCGCCAGCCCACGTGAGACCCAACTTGGCCTGCCACGGGGAGAAAGAGTCTGCTGGTAGCTTGTCTCCTTCCTTCATTGGTCTAGATATGGGGAGTATGAAGACATTTTGCCATATTTAATGTCTGCAAAAGGATGAAATTTTGTGTGGGAATTACTTTCAAAGATGACACGTTGTAGCTGTTAACCACTTTTTTTTTTTTTTTTTTTTAAACCAGAAAAAACAGATTGCAGCCTGGGAAAAACAGCGTGGGTTTTTTTATTTTTTTTTCTTTCATCTCCTGAAGAAAAATATTTCAATTACAGATATGTGAAGTTATGAGTTATAAAATAGGAATAGCTGAAATTTGGAAATATATAATAAGTTCTTAAGGGACTTGGTAATTTGCCTTCCTCTTGTGAAAAAAAACAATTCAGCTGATAATACAAAGCTTATGAAAGGCTTGAGGAAAATGCAGTGCTTATCTAGATCTTTTTCCACATTGACTCTGAACTGTACTTTTTCCTTTGATGAAACATGAAATTACTTTTAATTTATTTTGTTCCAATCCTAGTTACATAAACTATTATTTGATTGTACAGCTGGACTGAAAAACTGTAGGAGGTCTCACATTTAGGATTTTGCTGCCTCTTTCTCATTAAGCCTACAGACTGATTTCTTTAAATGCACCTATTAATCTTCTTAGGGAGACAAATTGTTGTTTGGTTGGGTTTTTTCCTTCTTTTTTTTTTTTTTTTTTTTTTTTTTTTTCTGGATTAGGCCCTGGAATAGCAGAAAAGAAAAAAAATCTTGTTTTTCTTCTTTTTTTTTTTTTTTTTTTTTAAACACTAAACTCCCAGTTAACTGCCAGAGTAAACAATGATGGTCTGAAGCCTTTCCACGTACGTCTGCGCAATGTTAGCACGTGTTGCCCTGGCCAGGCTGGGTTAGTTTAAGCACCCGAGGTGGTTACAGCTTAAACTGTTCTCGTCGTGCTTGGAATGCATTTTTTTTTTCGATTTTAATTTTGCAGTACGCTTTTTTGCTACCTCATCGACGGTGACTTCTGTTGTGTTGTTGACTCCAAGTTTGAGACTCATTGTGGGGCTCCAGGTTTGGGACCAGTTAATGTGGTCCTTGCAGGACCAGCGATAGGAGATGCAGTGAACCATGTGTTGGCCTTGAAGTGTGCAGATCTTTCTTGTATTTCCTCTGAAGTGCATCAGCTTTTGCTGCCTTCTGCCCACCGACGGTAAGGCACTGTGTTTTGGGTTTCTTTTTACCTGTGGACTGCATCTCCTCTGCTGTGAACCTGCGAGATGTCTGCAGCAGATAGTGCCAGAGCACGTTGTGTCGGGGCCAGATGGCATCTATAGCTTTCTGTAAATACTCCTGACGCCGGCGTACGTGAGGAGGTGATGCTGAGTTCTGCTTACATTGCTGTAAATCAGTCCATGCTGCTCAGCATCTGCCCCGACTGTCCCTTTGTATTTACGGCAGCTCTGTAGTCCCAAAGAGAAATTTCCAAGCCTCCTCCTTCCCCCCTGCCCCGGCTGCAAGTTGTTGTGGATGCTTTGCTTGGGAACCCTGTAGCTGGGGAGGACACAAGGAAAGATGGGTTGTTTCCATCTGTATCGAGTGGAGATCTTCCAGCCTGCGAGTCCCACAAGCACACCCCCAGCCTGCCCTCCTCCCTCGGGGGGAGATCCCACCACCGAGGGCTCAGCAGCAGAGGAGGCATGTCGCCCTGAGCCATCCTTTGAACCTTTCACGATGGTGATTTTCAGAGCAGGTAGAGCCTGTTTACGGCTTGCTTAGGCTTGGTTTGGGCTGGTTACGCTAAAATTATAACAGAACATCAGTTCTTGTTTGAGTGGAAAAGATGGTCCACGTTACTACATTATATGCCATCGATTACCTTAACGTGGCAAAAATTAAAAGTATCCAGAAATTATCACCCTGGGAGAAAACTCTGAAGAAGTATCTGCTTAGGTGGCCCTTTTGTACTTTATTTTATCTGCCTTTCTCATCTTGAAGCATCTCCTAGCTGCACTGGTTAATGGATTAGGATATGATTCCTGATGGCTATACAACTCCGCTTCATCCAACCCATGGTGATAATTACCAACTTAATCTTCATTTATTATTAACTAAAAATACAGTCCCAAACACTCTGAATGGACAAATTATCATGTCTGTCTTGTTCTTCAAAATGTGCAGACAAAACCAGCTAGCTGCTTTGGGTAGTAATAAAATGCTTTCTACTTACCAACATATCTAAAATCTGGTTCGCTTATCAAGTAAACTTCTCAGCCTTAAATTTTACCTGCCTCCATTTCTGCCAATTAAGCCTTTCGATGGGACCACGAGGATGGGTACACCAAATACGCAGATGCGTCTGTCTCTTTGGGGACAAATGTTCTGATCTGAGTTATGTGCAGCAGGGAACTGCGTGCAGGGACAAGGTACCTCAAAGAATTGCAGATGCCGGAGAAGTGTTTTCCTTCAATCCTACTTGTCAAGGGAATTTCAGACTCTTCTATTTCAAAAGTATATTTAAACTGAACAGCTTGAAATATTGAAGTTGATGGTGTCTCTGACAGTATTGGTAATGCATTCTTCCTCAGGTTTGCTTTTTCTTTCCTGTTGCAAGTAGCAAGTTTTACAACACAAAAATGTAATTAATTCCGTCTTTGGTTTGCCATTCGCATTTGGGCTTCCAATTGAAATCCCTGAAAACCAGAAAGTGGAAATCTAAGACACACAAACAGCCATATTGACCCTGTCCTGTGCAAGGCCATTGGCTGTGGCCCCAGGGCAGCGTCCCCAAGCAGGCTCTTGCAAAGGTGGTCTCATCTCCAACAAGAGACATTACTGGGCCACGTGTGCTGGTGTGGAGAACATCAGGGATGGAGAAACTTCTGCAGCTGAGAAGTGTTTCTGACAACCACAACCTCATCACCATGTACCAGTACCTAAGGGGTAGCTATAAGGAAGATGGAGACTCCCTTTTTACAAGGAGTCACGTGGAGAGGACAAGCGGGAACAGACACAAGTTGCTCTTGAGGAGATTCCAACTGGACATGAAATTTTTCACAATGAGAACAGGCAACCATTGGAATAATCTCCCCGGGGAGTGGTTGATTCCACCACATTGGACACTTTCAAGACCCAGCTGGAGAGGGTGCTGGGCCATCTTGTCTAGACTGTGCTCTTGCCTAGAAAGGTTGGACAAGATGATCCTTGAGGTCTACAACACAAAAATGTAATTAATTCCGTCTTTGGTTTGCCATTCGCATTTGGGCTTCCAATTGAAATCCCTGAAAACCAGAAAGTGGAAATCTAAGACACACAAACAGCCATATTGACCCTGTCCTGTGCAAGGCCATTGGCTGTGGCCCCAGGGCAGCGTCCCCAAGCAGGCTCTTGCAAAGGTGGTCTCATCTCCAACAAGAGACATTACTGGGCCACGTGTGCTGGTGTGGAGAACATCAGGGATGGAGAAACTTCTGCAGCTGAGAAGTGTTTCTGACAACCACAACCTCATCACCATGTACCAGTACCTAAGGGGTAGCTATAAGGAAGATGGAGACTCCCTTTTTACAAGGAGTCACGTGGAGAGGACAAGCGGGAACAGACACAAGTTGCTCTTGAGGAGATTCCAACTGGACATGAAATTTTTCACAATGAGAACAGGCAACCATTGGAATAATCTCCCCGGGGAGTGGTTGATTCCACCACATTGGACACTTTCAAGACCCAGCTGGAGAGGGTGCTGGGCCATCTTGTCTAGACTGTGCTCTTGCCTAGAAAGGTTGGACAAGATGATCCTTGAGGTCCCTTCCAACCTAGGATTCTATGATTCTATGACAACCTGACGTGAAGTTTTCGTCAAATGTTACCTGGCTGTGTTGGACATGAACTCTCCTCCTTGCAGGAAAATGTGGGTTCATAAGTTTTACCACGTACCCCCTCTACGCGCGCAGTACTTGCTGCTCTTTGGGGAGGACATCACTGTTTTCTCGGTCACTGCCCAAATGATCTTCTCTTGATTGCTCTTCCACACCTTAGATGTCAGCTCTCCTGATAACCTGAGGCAACAACAAAAAAGATATTAAGGACCTAAATGACCTGGGGAAGAGTAAGAGGGGCAATTATGAGATGGCCAAAATGCTGTGAGGGGCAAAGACACAACTGCAGGATGGATAAAAGTGCTGTGATTTTTCACAGACGCACAAGAAAATATGTGTTAGGTCTTGTGTTTCATTTGCCCGGGCTCAGACAAATAGGTGTGCAAAGTCAGGATTTTTCTGTTGCCGCTCCCTGCAGTCAGCAGGAGCTGTTTGTCTCTCTGCAGTATGGCAGTCTGATTTCCTTTCCTGGAAATTGCTGTTTTAACTGGGTTTTTCTTTCTTTTTTCTAAAAATACAAGCCAGTTTCTTTCTGGTATGTCATTACTGCCTCTTTTTTAACAGCACTTCTCTTTCTGATGGATCTTCCTATTTTTTATGCCTGGAATGAGTGTTGCTCCTCATTCCGGGCTGAGTTCGGTTGACTCAAGCTGTCACGGAGATGGATAATGATACATTTTTTTTGCATCAGCTTTTAATTTTGGAGCATGGGTGGAAATCATCCAAAAAAAGAGCCCTGCAGTCCTCCCAGCTTCTTTGTGGTTGAATACCAACTTCTTGCTGCTGGAGGTTTCATAGAAGCATGGGGACCCGTGGATGGTGTGGGCAGGACCGTGAAGGCTGTCCTGGGGGAGCCAGACCACTGGAATTGACACCTTTTTACCCACCAGCAGCAAATTGCTCTCGGCGTCGGAGCACTTGCCCACAGCGGGCCAGTGGCTGTAGAAATCCCTCCAGCTCCTGGCCCAAATCAAGCCTGAAACTCAAAGGGGAGCCTTGCAAAACCAGACCTTCGTGCCACTCTCAAAAAGCCAGAAGCAAGTCAGGGAATGGGCTGTCTCTGCTCTTCTCTCTGAATTGCTTTCCAGAATGCATTTTTCCCAAAATAACTTAATTGTCCATTTTTTTGTAGATCATTCTAAATTTGTTGATGAGCGTTAAATTGACGTTTTCTGAGAACTGTCCAAAATGGCTTGAAGAACTCTTTGCAGAGTGGCAGTACCTCATTCAGAGTCCATCACCGCGTGTGGCTATGGTTGTCTTCTCTTCTGTGCATTGCTCTGCATTTCTTGACCTTGGATTTCACCTGCCCCGGCATTTTGTGACATCCATTTCAGGAGATACCTTCTAAAGCTCTGTGCATTTGATTTTAGCTTTGAATACTCTGATTAAATTTGTATGGCTCAGCAAGCTTGTCCCTTGATTATTCCCCTCCTTCCCAGGACATTTGTGAATATATCTCATTTATCCCACGGCAGGGTCCCGCAACTCTGCTTGTGAAAACCCAACCATCTACCTGCATCCTTGGCGTCCTAAATGGTGATCAGTTATTAACCCACAAGAAGGCTTCCCTTTATTTCTCCATCTTCTTTTTTTTTCCTTCTTTCTTTCTAGATTTTTATCCTAACGCTTCTCCTACTGAGATAATTTTTCAGATTAATCCTGTATCTGAAACAGCTCTGGTGTGGGAACCTTCATGGATTTCTCCTTAGCAAGAGCATGGCAAAGGTTGGATTTATCTCTTCTTTTACAGTTTTGCATTCCTTAAATATTTCCATTGCATTTCAATCTTCTTTCAGTTTTCCATATTCTTTGGCAGATTTCCTATTTCTAAACTTTTAGAAAGTTTGGGGGTTTTTTGGTGGAATTTAGGAATTGTTCCTTCAGGAATTTTTTTTTGTATGCTTTGTTAGGGCTTTAAATTTAATTTGCCAAAATTTTGTTTTGTTTTGTTTTTCTTCATCTAGATACAATTTTTACTTTCTGAAGGATTTCCTTTTGCTCTTGTAACCTTATGTGCTCCCCTCTTTAATTATGTTTAATTATGTTGCCTTGTTATGGCCTTGTCTTAAACCCTTTCTTGATAGCGTACGTTTTGCCTGAGGGCCTAACATGCCACGGAAACTTCCCTTTTTTACCTTTCCACCTGCTGCTTTTAATTTCTTTTTAACAAACTTGCTTACTTTTTCTGCTTTATTTTTTTCCCCATTTAAATCTCAGCATTACGGTAGCCATGCGTAGCTGTGCGTTTTTTCCAGTCCTGCAGATAGACTGCAGCTGAGTCTATTATGGTCACTGTTACCGAAAGTTTCTGTTGTCAATTTTGGCGTCTCAAAGCAGGCTCTGTGCATGTTGCAGGACCAAGTCAAGAGTAGGTCGCTTTATTCCGCGCTGCTTTTAGGGAATAGTTAACAACCTAACCAAAAAATTGTGTTCCTGCCAATTAAAATCAGCCTCTCGAGGTGGCGGGGGAAGTGGTTATAGTCACAGATTTACAAGATAAGCTTTCATGAACCATATGCCATAAAAATTCCTGAGCTTCATGCCATGGTTTATCTTTTGGCTTTGCTGGCACTTCATAAATACAGCACAGTAATTCGTGCTGCGAATTTTTCACCAGGACAAAGGGCTTTAGTTAAACATGACTCTGGACATCAGCTCTTTTACCGTTTAATTGCTAGAGCTCGTTTGTAAGGTGGAAGGTGATGGAGGCAGAGGGGAGCGGTTCCTCCTTGGCTGGGCTACTCTACCCATCACACTTGTCCCTTCTGATGTCCGCAGTATTTTCAAGATGGTGACGACCCTTTATAAATTAATATTATTTTTTACATGCATAAATGACTTGCTCACAGCAATCAGTTGGACCCGGGAAGGAGACAGAGGCCACACATTGAGTAGCTAGGTGGAAATCAGATTGAAGGGGTGGCCATCAGCCCATCCTCGCTGTGACTTCTGGGGACATTTATCCCCATTTCAGCCACCCCTTCTCTATGTGCTCCCCGATGCTGGTCACAGGGCTGTGTCTCTCTTCATCATTTCTTGCAGACCTTCCAAGTCCTGCAGATACAGAGGAGAAGGGCTCTGCAGGCAGCAGCCCACTTCACTGTCCAGCCTGCAGCATCCCCTGAGCATGGCCACCTCCAGCGCTCACCTGAATTAATGTCGGGTTTAGTACTCTCAATGTCCTGAGCATTGTCCCCTTTGGCAGCATCCCTGGGGCCAGCAGCTGAGGCGCCCGCTGCCTCCTCTCCTTCCACCTCTCCTCCAGGGCTACAAGGCTGCTCTTCCCCTGCACCGACACTCCACAGCTGACTTCACCCACGCACTGGAAGAGCAGCCATTCCTCCTTGCTTTGCATCTTCCAGATACTTCCTCAGTGCCCAGAGAGATGCGGACACTGGGTCAGAAACCCAGTGGACCTCTCCGATAGCTCCATGTTCACCTCAGGGATGGCAGGGCTGGGGGTCCTGCTTTGCATCTGCACCCTCCTGGCTCTCAGTGGCCAGAGGTACTGCTCCTCTCACGCTGTGCAGCTACTCACATCACGATCAAGAAGTGGCTCCTACTCTGTTTCTGGAAAATTTACACGTCGTTTTCTGCTGTCACAGAGGAAACAGATTTTCCCTGACGCTGAAGCAGAATGGATATCAGACGCCCCACTTACCCCCAAGAGATTTTAACACTTTGAAGTTCAAGATCGTTAATGTTCTCAGCAACAGTTACATCACTTGAAAAGGAGATCTGTTTGAATCTTTCAACCTTCAGCGTGCCTGCTCCTGTAAAGCTATCTCAGAGGACATCTCATTGATATATATTGCACTGAGATCGTTACCTGCAGGCTCTTCTATCAAGCCAGTTGCTGGTGGCTCTGAGGGGCTTGGCCAAGATCCTGACAGCGGTGGCTGCAGCATTTCAGGCAGCAGCAGCTGTAAGAGCAGCACGTGGGGGTCTGTTGGTTCATTTGGTGACTTTCTGGCTTTCAAGGGCTCATGGAAGGCATGCAAAAGTCACCCCTGATTCCTGTTCAGGACTTGGGGTTCATAGAGGCTGCTTGTGACTCAATGGGGATCAGTTGTCTTGCATTCAGTGGCAGATGTCCATCATGGTCGACATAGGGTGACTAGCAGATGTCAGACCTTGGGGTTCCCTGGGGAGAAGTTTGGGGATGCTGGGCTGGCGGGCGTGAGCAGCCCTTGCTCTGAGTGTTGCAAAGCACCCTAAGGGAGATTGCTCTTAGCTCAACAAGGGCCATCTTAGGTGCAAATTAAGTATTTATTTGCCACATAGCAAAATCAGAATAGAGTAGAATAGAACAGAATAGTTCAGTTGGAAGGGACCTGTGACCATCATCTAGTCCAGCTGCAGCTGATACCGATCCACAAACGCTTAAAAAAAGGCAGTGCACAGGAACGAAAACAAGCAAGTAGATGTTTATTTAGAGCT
This sequence comes from Egretta garzetta, assembly GCF_000687185.1. Lineage (NCBI taxonomy): Eukaryota > Metazoa > Chordata > Aves > Pelecaniformes > Ardeidae > Egretta > Egretta garzetta. Next base: position 179,496 of record NW_009258497.1, on the reverse strand, counting down.
TAAATCAGTCAATAAAACCCTCTTCAGATACGTGGGATTCAGCTAATAAGATGGCAGATGCTTCTCAACAACCATGTTAGTCTGTTGCTGATTGCCAGTTGAACGAGGCGTGATGCTGATGAGATGGAGAATAACTGGGTTTCGGTGGACTGAGGCTTTTCCTAATCTTGACTTTGCAGTATGCAGGGTCATGCACCCATAATGTGACTGTAAACCAGAAAATTTCTGGTTCTTGTTACCTTTCCATGGATTGCAGACCTCTGCATTTTGAACTCAGGGGAAAGTGGCAACGGCGCTAAGTGTGTTACCTCCTGCAAAATCAGGGGCCGGGGAAGAGGGTGGCATGCCATGCTGGGACGCGGTTCCTCTGGGGACAGGCGTCAGTCTACTGCGTGAAGTGCAAGTGGCTTATGCCACCACCTGCCTGGCACTCCCTCCTTGAACCCCAGTCCCAGTGGGAGGCAGAGGACTCGAGGATAACATGTTCCTCTTTATTATATATGGTGAGTGGAAACTGGTCTGCAATCAGGGCAGAAGGCGAACCCTTTCCTTGCCCATTGCATCTCCCCAGGTGCCTCTGCATAATAGGTATGAGGCTCTAGATGTGGAAGACAAGGCAGTGGATGGTGTAGGTGTTGACCCATCCACATTGGAGGAGGCATGAAGATCAGAAAGACCTCCCTCTCGTATTAATAGTGCATCCACGAGGAGGAAGAGACGTGTAATAGTTGTAGGAGACAGGGAACAGAGGGTCTGATATGCCAGGCAGACCCTGCTCTTAGGGAGGTCTGTTGCCTCCCAGGAGCCCGGGTTAGAGACGTTACTAGGAAACTTCCTAGCCTGGTCTGACCCTTGGATTACTATCCCTTACTGCTCTTCCATGTGGGTACTGGTGAAGTGGCAGTAAGTAGCCTGAGGGTGATTAAAAAAGAATTCAAGGCCTTGGGACGGTTAGTAAAGGAATCTGGAGCGCAGGTTATTTTTTCCTCGCTCCTTCCAGTGGTGGGCAGAGACATTGGGCGATACAGGTGAACCCAATCCATTAACACGTGGCTCCGTGACTGGTGTCACCGCCACAACTTAGGGTTCTTTGGTCATGGGATGGCCTACATGGCACCAGGCTTGCTAGTGTCAAATGGGAGCCAGCTTTCTCAAAGGGGAAAGAGGGTCTTTGCCCAGGAGTTTGCGGGGCTCATTGACAGGGCTTTAAACTAGATGCGAAGGGGGAAGGGGAACCTATCTGACTTGCCAGCAACAGGCTAGGGGATGATATCAATGGTTAGAGGGATGGGGGGCTAGTATGAGCTCTCAACCCATTGCCCAGCAGCGTGCCAGGGGCGCTGCAGCAAAGTTGAAGTCTGGTGGAGGTGAGCCGGAGGCTCCTGAGGTAGTAGGAGCCAACAAGGAAATGCCTGTGAAACACCAAAAGGGAAATGAGGGGTGTTCTGCTATGAAGGTGACGAGGCCAAAAGCTCAGATGAAATGCCTCTATACAAACGCACGCAGCATGGGAAACAAACAGGAGGAGTTGGAAGCTATCGTGCTGCTAGAAAGCTAGGACCTGATTGCCATTACGGAAACTTGGTGGGATGAATCCCACGACTGGAATGTAGCTATTGATGGCTACGGGCTGTTCAGAAGGGACAGATGAGGAAGGAGGTGTGCAGGCGTTGCCCTTTACATCAAGAAATTATTACAGTGTGAAGAGCTGTCCCTGAAGAATAGCAATAAGCAGGTCAAAAGCTTATGGGTAAGAATCAGAGGCAACAAAGGGAACCTAGTGGCTGGTGTCTACTACTATCAAGAGGAGCCGACTGATGAAGTGTTCTTCCTCCAACTCCGGGAGGCTTTGTGCTCGCAGGCTGGGTTGGGG